>NC_052504.1:87528217-87565664 GCF_014356525.2 Nilaparvata lugens
AACACTTGAGTCCTGAATAATACGGTCCCTTTTCGAGAAGAGTCAGTCTATGGAACTGTTTAGGGAACTGGAATTATCCTGTATTTTTACCTCGTGTTTCATAAGTATGACAAATTCGGTTAGCATTAAAGATATTTTTGTTTTTGAACACAAACGAAACAACTTCAAGGAAGTATATCGCTGGAACTGTAAGTAGTCGGAGTGCCTTGAATATGGTCTTACAGGAGAAAGATGGACCCACTCCCCCCAAAATCCGAAGTGCTTTTTTCTGCATTATCAAAATCTATAATATAAAACAAAAGAAAAACTCAATGTAGATCCCATTGATTTGAAAACAGAATTGTCTTTGCAGAATTCACTGCACAATATTTCTTTATCGGTTTTAATTCCAATTCCAATAGCAAGGAATAATAATTGCTATTTATTCTATAGTATAAAATCTATAATATTTATATTCCTTATAAGAGTGGATTAAAGTCATTACAAATATTAATTTGAAAAAAAAATCGCAGATGAATTGAATTATCGTGGATACTATTCACGGCTGATAAAGAGTACCGTGAAAAGAGTTCAGAGTATCAAATCATCACCCAATTAAGCTATTAAGCAACCAATTAACAAGCCGTGAAATTTTGTTCATTGAGTAACTCCTCATTCAAGTATTTAATGAATGAAACTGATTCTATCACTCTATTATGTAAGAAGCGTTTGACACAGAAAATTCACTATTAAACATATTTTTTATTAATTTGACACTAATGAGAGTACACATTTGGACAACTAGGGCAGCAACCAAGGAAGTAATATAATTTATAAATAATACAATTTAAAAAGATACTATAGGCCTATCCTTCTCCTAATTTTAAATGATTGGGTTTCCTCCATCCCAATGTCATTCTCAATTACTCTACACTTATAATAGTTTTTCAAGACACTCAAAAATAGCATCTTTAAAATCTCATTTAATTGAAATTGCTTGTAACATAGCAATTATTATTCCTTGCTAGTGGAATTGGAATTAAAACAAATAAAGAAATATTGTGCAGTGAATTCTGCAAAGACAATTCTGTTTTCAAATCATTGGGATCTGCATTGAGTTTTTCTTTTGTTTTAATTATTGAAAGCCCCTTTTATTCGGCTCCATTTAAATCTAATCTCAATATTGTTTATTCAGCTGAATTGAACAATCTCAATATTGTTTATTGAGCTGAATTGAAATTTCTTATAAAAGAAATTTCTTAGAATATACTGAAACCTATAATCAAATAATCAAGATAATAAAGAAACGGTATAAGATGTTCCATTCTGGATTTTTTATATTATAACAAACAAATAATGCAGAGCATGAGTTACATTACCATACTAAAGATTGTTAAAAAACGTTTCACTGAAAATAAGCATTGAAATTTACAATAGTTGAAACAAATGTACACATTTTATGTTTTCAGATGTAGTAGGCCTACCATTTGCTGTTTTACCATATTTTAGTGCCGGTTGCACAAAAGACGGTTAAATTTGAACCAACAAGAGAAGGCCTTTTAGTAAAGACGGCTCCTCCGATTGGTTCTCGTAAAATTAATCACGGTTAAAATTTAACCGGCTTTTGTGCAACCGGGCCTAAGATTATTATTATGTAATAATGAGCCTACTATAGTGAGGTCCACGTTTTAATGACAGTGGATAAAGATAAAAGAACAGCGTTGCCTAATCCCTGCTTCAATTAATTATATTTCCACATTGTCAGAAACAAATTTGCCATCGTTGCGGAGCAAGAAAAGGATAGTGCTACCAGCTTTGTCGAATGATAGACAAGCATAGCAACATCAATGTTAATCAAATACTGTCATTATAACGTAGACATTTATAGACTAAATTTTAAAATGAGAAACTTGTGCCACCGGCACGCTCATCTATTTTATTTGTAAATGTTTAATAAAATAACAGGAAATAAGCAAACTTCATAGACCTTTAGTCATAAAGACTAAATCTTTAGAAAATTGGAACGAATAGAAAATCAATAATGTGTTTAAATTAATAAGTACCATAACTATAGAAGAACCAACAGGTGGATTACAGTACGGTAATTAATTACTGTACAGTAAATTTGGTACCGGTACCTAATTTGCCTGCATTTAATCCATTTAAGAAGAAGGAGCTCTAATCAAAAGAGTAATTGCACCATCCAACAAGTTGCAGAGCCTACTCTCATCAAATTATTCTATAATGATCCGATTCAGTGGCTTAGAAAAATTGGAACTTTACCAACAAAAAACCCTGTGTATATGAGAGCTTGATCACAACAAAAACTAGCTATGCTTCGCTGGCTTTCATCCAAGCAAGATACATTGGCAGACACACACGAGGATACTAAAGAGCGTTTAATTTATAGAAACGTAATAACTTAAACCTCGGAACTTGAAAGAAGGAAAGCAAAATACAAAATAATAAAGTAATCTCTTTAGTTTGTTAGTCATCAGGTTTATTCTATATGTGTAGTCCTATATTTGTTCCAATTATATTATATAGATATCAATAGAAAAAATACTTTTCATTAATGAGATAATCCAAGATTTTTGTGAGTAAATAAACAGTTATAAATTTATAGGTTAGGTCATCAAGATGACCTCATACTTTAAAATATCCTGTCACACCTACTAACATTACGGTAAACCTTTGAAGATATTTATGAATTATTGCTGCATCCAATGAAATTTTAAGAAGAAGGATTTCATGCTGTAATTGTCTTATAATCAAAGTATTTTACAATACTGGAGGTTTTCATAAATATTTAATAAGTTACGGTACCTGATCGATAGGAATTCCAGTAGCAATCGAAAGCCAGGCGAAAAGTCTGCTTCCATCATAGTAAGCGTCGTCAACAAATGCCATTCTCGGTTGCAAAACAAACTAAACGCCATCAAAAACATCAATAACACATAAATAACACATATCCAGATGAAGAAGCGGAAATTTAACAGACATGTATTCCGAACGCGTGACAAATTTGGTTAGGAAAATTGAATCGAGCCGTGAGAGGTTACAGGTTGACATGCAGCGCTGTGCTTGACTAAACGTCACTCTGACAACCACAACAGCCAATAGCAACAAAGTCCTTCTGTAGCGGCAAAATCTGATAAACAGGGGGGGATAAACTGCAACACACATGCATGTTACCGGCGCGTAAATAATAATTGCAGCTGACTATTCATCTGAGATCAACAGGGAACAGGCATACAACGGATATTGCATTATCCTTCAGTATTTCTGCTGACATGACCTCGCTACTAATAAAAAACGAAATTAGTAAACATATAGTATAAAAACCTCTTTGAACGGTCACAGCCACGGTATATTTCATCTAAATACCGTGGTCACATTCACTTTTTTTCTATATTTTGAGATACTAGTCAAGGTTTTTACACCATCATAAGTACAGTATTTATGGTAAATATTATATCTCAATTAAACTTCTACTCATTTTTACACTAGTTTCCTATCATAGAGAAATTTGAAAAATATATAATTCCCCCCTCCCATGAAAAACTCGCTCAAAATGCAGCTGCTGATATTCTATGTTGGCTGTTCTATTGAAAGCAGTAATGGAGAATCAAATTGTAATATTGAGGGTTGATAGCTGATTTACTACATTTGCTTGTCAAGTTATCGTATATCATCAAAAAGGACGAAATAGTGAGTCTTTGGCCAACTAACTCAATTTTTACTATGGTTAAAAGTATTTTTAGTTGAAAATTTGAAGTGGAGTTAATATTGATGAAAGCATTTGAAAGTTATTGTCAAACATACAAACAGACGACTCTAACCTTTAACTTTAATTTCGAACGTCAAGTCAAAAGTAGAAACTCACTATGTTCGTTCTATAAAAATATTAAAATAAATCAGTGGTACCGTTGTAACAATGTTGTTTTTTCAAAAATGTGGATATCCTCCACAACAAAGCATTGAATAAATACTCAAATATAAAAGTCATTATATTAATATCTACTAACAGGAAAATAGGAAGGAAGAATGGTAGGCCTACTGTATCGATCACCTACCTGATGTAACTCATGTTGAATATAATTACTTGATACTTGAGGTTGTTACTAATGACTGGGGTTTCCAGATAGACAGTGTCGCAATTCTCAATAAAATAACCTACTTGGTCATTCACGCTGTGGAGGTGCTTGACTCCCAAAAAGAGGTTCACTGTAAAAATCCTGCAGTGAATAGAGTGGCTTTTCCAGGAGTTTATTTTTCACTGTGGTATAGAACCAAGAGTCCCGTGTTTCCTGAATTAGTCTAGGAAGGCTGTTAAAAAATCTTATTGCCTGGGAAGGAAAGCTATTGTAGTTCCCCGCCAGTCGGCTCCGGGGCACCTTCAGTCTAGTGGCATGTCGCGTATTGTGGCTGTGTGTATCACACCAATTTATGTAGATGCATAACAATATTATCTTTAGTTATCACAAATTGCTTTTTTCATATCATATACAGTTCAATAATAATTTTCTTAGTCTATTATCATGTAAATTCTTCTATAATTTTGCTGTATTGTAAGCTATTGTATATAAGTGTATAAGCCAGTATATATTGTTGTAATCTACATGAATAAAGTTCTCAATCAATCAATCTTTTTTTGTAACTGCTCCAGGTTCCTCTTGATATACATCACCGAGCACAACACATATTGACTGTACACCGTGAGTATCCCAAGATCCCTAAATAGTGGCCTGCAGTGATCCATGAAGCTGGAAAATGTCACTATCCTCAGAGCCTTCTTTTGCAGTAGCCACATCTTGGACAGCTGGTGCGTGACCCCACAGATGACATGGCTGTGAAACAGCGAATGATAGGCCATGACAAGACTTCTCTGATCCACCACACATCTCAGCTTACGAAGGAGGTACAGCACTCTGGAAAATTTCCTGCATACTTTGTTCACATGATGATTCCAGCTCAATCGCTCATCCAACCAGAATCCTAACAGTTTTACTGGATCTGATGCAACTGGTTGTCTTTTCAATGAGCAAACCAAGATGTTTGTTTTCTCCTCATTTAGTTTGAGCTTGTTGGCAAGAAACCACAACTTAGCTACTTCGATGAGTCTGGCGGACTCCTCCTTTGCCTGTTCCACAGTGACACCTCTAGCAATCAAGGTGGTGTCATCTGCAAAAAGCACTGCCCCCTGACCGCTTGAGAAATCGATCATGAGTAATATGAACAACAGAAGGCCCAAAACCGAGCCCTGTGGCACTCCATTATTAACACCTCTCAGCCTTGAGCCAGCACCTCTCAGCTGAATTCTAATACAGCAGCATTATTGTAACAAGTCGTATGTGTGAGTACTATAGCTTTATTGTAACAAGTCATTAGTTGTGTGGTAAATCCTTCTCATAGTCCCAAAATCTCTTTTAGTCTCCTCAATCACTAAGGGTTATAACACGGTGGAGCGGCAAGAGTAGGGTATATCAGAAATGGTATTTGAGTGTTTAAAATAATGCTTGCCTGTTAAAATGTAAAATAACATATTATTAGAGAAATAAAGTAAGGGTAGAAGGAAGAAGAAACCACGCTTTATTTCAACACTCTAAGGCCCGGTTGCACAGCAGCCGGTTAAATTTTAATCGTGATTAATCACACGAGAGCCAATCAGAGGCTTTTTCAAAAAATAGGCTTCTCTGATTGGATCTCATGAAGTTGATCAGGATTAAAATTTAACCGGCTTTTGTGCTACCGGCACTTAGCTAGGTAATTTTGATTAACCTTGATACGCTCTAACATGGAGTGAAGAGCAACTTCACTATAACCAGTGATCTTATAAAGTAAGGTTGTAAAGAAAGGTAATTCCTTTTCGCGTGGATCTACCTTCGCCGCTCCACTGTGGTTTCACCCTTACTGTACATGGAAACTGCGTCGGATGTTGAAGACGTAAGTAATTCAGCTACTTCATCGGTGAGGTATACCCTTACTGTATAAGGAAACTCCGTTGGATATTAGAGACGTAATTCAGGTACTTTATGGGTGAGGTAGGTGTGTGCTGGTAGAAAACAACGCATTCGTTTTCTTACCTCATTAATCATCAAGTTTTATAAGATAATTGTAGATCTAATTATCAGTATTCATTTTTAAAAAGGGGTTTGAAATGGTGTCTTAGTAGACAGAACAGTTAAATCAGCGTAAATTGAAATCGCGGCATGCGAAAATCAAAGGGAAGTAGGTTACAGAATATATATAGTGGCGTCGGTCTTTTCAATTTTCTGATTTGCATAGATAATCAGGTATGGGACGGGTGGTGGAACGACCGTTCCACTAGATAGTACCATGTAGAAAAGATAGCATACGCTTATGCTATATTTTCTTTGTGATAGTACTCATAAGATAAGCACTGTGCTCTTGGCTCTTGACCAGTTGGAAGGGTGTCGCATCTCGGATAACCAATAGTTATGAGCTTCAATAATTATTTCAGTTTGTTCAAACCCCATATAAAAACGTTGTTTCAGAACCCATTTTAAATCATAGGTCCACTAATTTTTCGTAGTTGGCAAATTTGAAGCTTCTCTTTGGTCTATAACTCATTGTAGTCTAAAACCAACATGTATAGGTACCATTATACGTTTTTCACAAACATTGGGGATACTTGGTTATATATCGAAATGTACCAAACTTTGGATATCTTCAAAAGATGGCATAGACAAAGTGAATAATTAATTAATATTTCATCATGAACCCTCTCTTTACCATCGCAGAAGCCTATAGTTCATGTGTGAAACAGCTCAACAAAACTCAGGTGAATTGGTAAAGTGAATAAAGCCAACAATAAAACCCTGCACTTTTTCCAAACAAAAATAAATAATTATTATCAATTGTCGATTTATAAAACAAACCTTAGAAGCTAATATAATTAAAACTAAACCCTTAAATATCAGCTGGCATTTACGGTGGTCAAAGTTTTGGTATCACTGTCATTATTTTCATAGTCACAGTTTTTGAAACTGGCATCGTCCGAGGTCCGACTCGACTTTTTTGAAAGGTCCGAGTCGGTTTTGAGCAGTTGCTTGTTGTCGAGGAGGACATTCTGAGGCAGAGTTTGCAGGGGCGGTTTGGCGATGCATTTCTGTCCCAGAATGTCGGATTGGTCACTGAATTTCTGTCCCAGCTTGTCGACTTGGTCACCGGGTTTCTGGCACAGTTTGTCGACTTGGTCACTTAATTTCTGTCCCAGCTTGTCGACTTGGTCACCGGGTTTCTGGTTCACTTTGTCATTGAATTCTTCACTCAGTTTGTCAACTTGGTCACCGGTTTTCTGTCCCAGCTTGTCGACTTGGTCACCGGGTTTTTGGCCCAGCTTGGCGCTGACCTTAGCGACAATGTTGGAGCAGTAGCGTTTGACGATCTCGAGCATCTTGTCGCTGGTGCTTGCTATCTGTTGCGATTTGGTGGCAGACTCTTTGAGCCAAATGTTCTTGCACTGGTTGAAGAGAAGCGTGGCGCACGGCTGGAACAGTGTGTCCTTCGTCTTGATGCCTTCCTCGCGCAGCGCTCCTGACACCGCCCATAACAGTTTCTGAAAAGCATTCCAATTTTCAATACACAGTTTCAATATGGATTAACTATATACGTATCAATATCATGTATTACGTTTACATATGTATTTGTATATACGTATCAGAAATTTGCTGTATTATTCAGAGGAAACGTTTTTGAAAGGTAACGACAGTTTTCATCTATTGTTAGAAAAATTAAACTGATTTTTTACTAGAATTTGACCTCTGTAAATCATTTTCACCCAAAATCAAACTGAACTAGTTCATCACTTGAATAATCAAGAAACAATATTTTAAACTCAGAATAACAGGGTTGAAAGATTTTTCTTCGCAAATAATGATTTAATATCAGTAATGTGGGAGAATCACAGTACCTATTTTTTGAGAATAATTTAGTATTTTTATTGATTATAAATTCAATTTATTGACCGAGCGAAGTGAGGTCTAAGATTCAAGTCGACGGTTTGGCATTTCTCTTAATGTTTAAATGTTTATATGTTGCGCATTTACGACGAAACGCAGTAATAGATTTTCATGAAATTTGACAGATATGTTCCTTTTTAAAATGCGCGTCGACGTATATACAAGGTTTTTGGAAATTTTGCATTTCAAGGAAAATATAAAAATAAAAAGAAGCCTCCTTCATACGCCAATATTTGAGTAAAAATCGGACTATAAAATTATTCATCATAAATCAGCTGTCTAGTGGACTATAATACTACCCGTTCAAAAACATCGAACAACTTGAAAATGTATCTTTCAATCAACGTTAGTAGAAAGCTGACTATAATACTATCCATTCAAAAACATCGAACATCTTGAAAATGTATCTTTCCATAAACGTTGTAGACAGTTGCAGCCACACCTGATAATTGCGCTCACACTCACATTCCGGGACGACACGTCACGGTACGATATGACAGAAAGCTCTATGTTTATTTAGGATTTTTCCTAGACATTTTAAATTGATAAATTATTTATTAATTTTTGAGAAAATATAACAACAGGTCAATGTAACTTACTGAGCGCGAGGTAACTGTTCACAGAACTACTAGAATGTAAGAGATACCATCTGGATTTAAGTCATCTTCAAATGTAATCATTGTTATGTGCATAGCACTCAACACTGAATAGGCGGTGAACTATTCAGTCCCAGAAATATCAGTAGTGAGGTAGTGAGTTGTGAATTTCAAATTCAGTATTTTTAATTGTTAAGTGAATTAAAAATTGAATTTGTGAAATACTAACCCGCTTATGTAGCTTGCTGAGCGTCTGCGCGGTGAGAAGTGGAGGGGAGTTGTTTGGAGTAGCTCTGTCTTCGTTCTCCTCAAAGAGAAGACTCCGGGTGCACCGCCGCTTCTGATCCGACGCGACCACACTGTCTCTGTCTCTCCGCGCCTCCTCACCCTCTCTCTGTCGCTTGACGCCTGGCTCGGTCGTCTGCCGCGTCAGCACCGGCGGAAGCGAAGTGTCGCGATCAGTCGACTGCCGCGGAGGCTGAATCTGGCGTGCCGACGACGCGGAAGAGAAGAGAGCGCGACGCGTCCGCTGACCGCTGTGCACCGGCGTTTTCGACTGCTTCTTGGCGCCGTTCTCGGGACTCTGGAATAGGGCGCGTTTCGGGATCGATCCGGCGCTTACTGTCGGCGCAGCCGGTGCCGCGTGTTTGGTGGCCGAGTTTTTCAGTCGTTTGCGCGCGTTTTGTTTCCTGAAATAAATTAGAAAAATTGGATGGTAATATTAAACAATATATCAATCTCAAAAGTGCCAAATTTTGAGATATACAAGGTATTCGACTGAAATACTTGAATAAATAATTTAATAATGCATTAAATATGGTCGTTTAAATGAAAACGTCAAGCAAATAAAAAAAAAAATGTAATGAATATAAACTAAAATAATTTATAATCTATCGAATAATCTGATTATATAAATAAATGATGGATGGATTTGAGTAAAAATGGATTATTTATTTCCCTAAAATTATAATACAATACAGTATCTACCGGTGGTTCGGAACTCATTGTGGGTAATGGATGAAGCTGAAGGTATTAAAGGTATCATTCAAAATTATTGTAGATCCACTCATCTCTTATCATCATCATCATCATCATCATCCATCATTGTCCCATTACCCATGAATAAGCCACTCATAATTATTTAAGTTGTGTCCTCAACATTTCTCAAATATATTGGTCAACCGAAGCTGATTTAAAGCTTCACACACAGACCTCAAGTCCATGTGAAGATTAAATACGGTATCTTTTTGTATTTTGGTTTTAAAAATATTTGTATTCTTTGATATATTTGTAAATGAGACATATATAAACTAAGGCTACCTGTTGTCTCCTTAAATGAATAAGATCATTCCTAGATAATTTTTGTATTCTTTGATCTATTATTAAAGGAGACAAAATATAAAATAAGGCTACTTGTTGTCTCCTTAAATAAATAAGATCATTCCTAGATAATTTTTGTATTCTTTGATTTATTATTAAAGGTAGAGTCAATATTCCCAGAATTTTAAAATGCTCATCACACTGTGCTCGCTTAGAAAGCCCACAAATCAGTCTGATAGCCTTTCTCTGTATTCTAAAAAGTCTACCACTGTAAGCTCTGGAACCCCAAAGTATGGTGCCATATGACAGATGAGAATTGATGTGAGCATAATAAATCACCTTTAAAACATCCAAACTGACATATGACCTCAGTTTTCTAATTAAGAAGACTCCCTTATTCAGCTTGCTAGCAACAATGTCAATATGCTGGGACCAACTAAGGCAAGTGTCAAGTGTGAAGCCCAGAAACTTTGCCTCTTTCTCCTCATTCATAGTCAGTCTTCTATTATAACTGATAGTCAAGTTCTGAACTTTATCAGAGTTTACACATAATAAATTTGAATTACACCAGCTTTCGATCGAATCAGCCAAGTCCTGGGAAGCTTGACTCAATGAAACTACTGTGGGAAAGCTCAGAAAAACACACAGATCATCCGCAAACAAATAGCTTTTGGCTGGAGGGTTTACAATTGTTGGTAGATCATTTATATAGACGATGAACAAAATAGGCCCTAAAATAGAACCCTGAGGCACGCCATGGGAGACAGGTAGATACTGTGACTCAGATTCCTCAAAAACAACCTTCTGGAATCGATCCCCCAAATAAGATTCTACCAGTCTCAAAGATCTTTCCTGGAAGCCATAAAATGCAAGCTTATCTAGCAACAATTTGTGCGATACAGTGTCAAATGCTTTTGACAGGTCAAACAATTTAGTCTGAGTAAATTTCTTGTTTTCCAAAGAATTCAGACAATCCCTGTATAGATCAATTGCAGCTCTAACCGTATTTCTCCCAGTCCTATATCCAAACTGAGAATTGTTGAAAAGATTGTTTCTTTCGAAGTAATCCACAATTTGATCATTTAGAGCCTTTTCAAGTACTTTTGAAACAGTAGTGGTTATGTTAATAGGTCTAAAGTTATTATAATCTGATCTACAGCCTTTTTTTATATATGGGCAGAACTTTATTCATCTTCAAGCTTTGTGGAAAAACACCTTCAAGGATTGAACTATTAACTAAGTGTGTAAGAGGATCTATAATATAATCAAGACTGAGTTTAAGCATCCTAGGACTAATGTCATAGACGTCTGCACTATTACTCCCCTTCATTTTCTTGAGTATATTAATTATGTTATCTGTTTCAACTAATTCAAATTCAAATCTGGACGTGGGCGCACAGTAACCAGCTCTCAAAAAGTCCATTGCACTATGACTGCAACTTTTACTTTCAACTTCAGCTACAATTTTATCTATGTTTTCTGTAAAGAATTTGTTGAACTGATTTGAGTTTAGTGAGCCTTTTTTAATCATTGACTTGGATTTACTCAGTTTTTTAATTATACCCCAAATTGCCCTGCTCTTGTTTTTGGATTCAATAATTTTTTTGTCATTTTGTGTCTTCCTTAGAGTCACTAACATGTCTTTGAATTCCTTTTTTCTAATTTTATACAGAATCTTTATTTCATTATCACCAGTATTAAGATAAACATCATAGAGCAGATCACACATATTCTTGATATTCATCTTTCTATTTTTAGTTATTGAATTGTCAGTTAAAATTTTAAAAGGTTTGAAATTTCAAGTCTATTTTATCTGCAGCGTTTTATTTATTAAAGCAAAATAGAAAACAATTATTGGGGATAATACTTGTTCAAATTAAAATAGCATTAATTGCTTTTTACTAAAAGAAACTGCTAAAAATTTAACTAACTAATTCATTAAATCCAAGTAGGGATGATAATTATTGTTTTGCCAAAAATAGCAAAGATTATTTATAATTATAGTAAATTTACTGTATGCACTGCTGAAAAATTACGTTGTTTATTGAATGAGCTTAATTCAATAAATTCAATTCTTACTTGTTGATTTGAAAAATATCATTTTTCCAAAATTGGAATGAAAATTCTTCTATTTCTCACACCTTATGCTTTGTAAACTGTGAAAAATCAACACTGCCAAACACAACATCAAAATAAAAATTAAAATATAAACAATCATCACTTTTAAAAATTACTACATACTCCTATCAACCGTTACCAAGACACCAGGAACAAACAAAACAATATAAAAAACATAGCGATTAACGAATTTATACTCATAAGATTATGATATCAATCACTCACTAATCACAAATTCTGGAAAAGTATGGATAGTAATAGTACTTGGGATATAGCTTCCTTGAAAATCCTAGATACTCACTATAATTTATCTTTCAAGGGTATTTTAGCTTAAAAAGAGTGGTTTTCAACAATATGAAGATCTGCTTGGAGAAAAGTGAATGCTCTACAATATTCTTCTTCTTCAATCATAGAGTATGGTTTGTGATGAATATCACATGCTGAAAAGTTTGGTCTGGGGAGAGCATTTTTTTGGATAGAACACCTTTGATAGCAACCATGTTTCAATTTTGAACTGATGAGTTGTCCTTTAAAAATCTAAAACAGGATATTGCGTTTTGTCTACTTTTGAAATATGGTTTTGATAATAAAATTTAATGTAACCTTAACAAACTTTTGAAATGTGGTTTTGATAATAAAATTGAATGTAACCTTAACAAACTAACAACAGCCTAACAAACTTGGTCAGCATCTAAAGCTGCGTTTACACAAAAGTTATTAACTAGTAGTTTTGTAAACAGTAGACCTCACGCAGTTTTCTCATCCAAAAGTATCTGACGTCACCTGTTCTAGTTGATTCAGTTGAATCACAATTCACAGTTGAATCACAATTTACTCTTAAAAACTGTTATTTGTTTTCTCCAAGATCAAAAACTCACTCATGTTAATAACTCAGTTCTCGTTTGAATTTATATCCCATATGATGATTTATCCAGTTTCGTGATAATCTTTCCATCTGATAAAAATATTTCTCAACTATTTTAAAATTACTTTTTTTCAATCAAGAATATTATAATTTCAATCACCTATTAAATTGTTTTTCAAATGTGAGGATATTGATACTGATGGACACGCATCATAGAAAATATTAAAACTCTACCTTATAGAAATAGACAACTGAAAACTGTGTAAATAAAATATGCATGCAATGAATTGTCAGCTGATTGATTACGAATAATTCTATAGTCTGATTGATCCTATCTTCAAAGTAAATGAGATATATAGTGATAACAGAGTATAGAGCAATTCCTTTTCTTTTCATATTATCCTTAAAATGCAAAATTTCAAATAACCTTCTGTATACATCGACGCGCAGTTGAAAAAGGAATATTCCTGCCAAATCTCATCGAATTCTATCAACGCGTTTGGCCGTAATCGCGTTACATACAGACAGACAAAAGCAAATCGAGTTGAATCATAGACCTCACTACGTTCAGTCAGCAAAATGTTTATTTTTCCGTCCTTAATAGATTCTATTAGATTGAACATAACTTATCATACACATGATGTCCATATGTGTTTGTCAAGCTCCGTTTAATCTAATAGAATCTATACGGACGGAAAAATTAGAGAACACTATCTCTTTTAAATAGCTAACTGAAACCTTTCTTGAACCCTCCATTCTCACTTTTCAAAACACAAGAAAGAAGGAAACAAGAATTACCTCAAATCGACAACACATGTAGCGCGAACGCGAAACTGCAACAGTAAACAAAATAGTAGCCAGTGCCAGCTAGAACAGTTCATAAGTGGAAACGGCTCTAGAAGGCAATGGCGCCAATGCAAAGTCACACTATCACAGCTATGAGCTGCTTGGAAGGCAGCTCACCGTAAAGCTATGTAAATAGTCTCCCACCCCCACGGGGAGGGAATTGAACTCGCCCAGCTACCATTTGAAACCATACTAACGCTTGGAGCAGTGATCCTGCTTGCTGTAGCGCGTAATTCAAAAGGTTATTTCAATGCGTGTACCTTGCTTGGTGCGCTCCTTATTGTTTTTATATACAAGAAATTTGAGTATTACTATTACTTCAATCAATTTTCTATTGATTTGAACTTTAATTTATTGTAGCAATTTCATAGGGGGTTCACGTGCTCTTGTGCTCTCATGGACACGCCGCCACTGCAACGATGATATCTTTAGTCTCGCAAATTCCACAATGGAACATGCTCTTGAACCAAAATTATCAACTTTTCATTGTCCATAGTTACAACTTTATAAAACAGAACAACTAAAAAAAAAAAACAAAAACCAACAAGACTGTGAAACACTTTGTTATCTCAGCTCGACTAGTTAGTTCGGCCGGATAGAGCCGGAAAATCCCATTCAATTCGGATCGAAAAATTAATCGGCCGGAGACGGCCGTATGAACTTGTTGCAATGGACAAGCATCTATTCCTTTCTGTGTTGGGGATCGTTCAGTCGCGTTCGGCCGATGCTAGTTCGGACGGAAACGGTTCTAGTGGACGGCCCATCTAAAAGTATTTGAATTCTGGCCTACAGTACTTAGTAGTATGTGTCGTATGTATATGACTTGTATACACTTATCTTTCATTCACATTCTAGTTGAAATAGACTTCATGTTATGTAATTCAATAAGCTAAAGTAACGCAAATCTTTCATTTATCTACATATTGTACTGACCCTTGATTGTGGTGGACCAATTAGTCGTTTGAAATACAGAACAGATTAGGTTTTTAGGGTATTCCAATCACCCAGCGGGCGTCCGGATTAACGGTCATTCGGATAACCAATGTCCGAATAATCGATGCTCTACTGTAATCTAAATAAACATGAATGAATAGAAGAATGAAAACAAACGTACGATTTATTATTGACGAGTATCATCTTGTTGTTGGTGGACAGGGCAGTGGCCTGCCTGAGATCAAGTGAGGAGAAGGTGTTGCGTCGCCTGGCCAGGTGGCTGAGCCGTCGACCAGGCGAGTGACCGCCGTGGGCGAGCCGCCGTGCCCGTTTTCGGGCCGACGCCGTCTTCGGCGGACTCCGGGACGACAGCGAGTTCACAGACGTCGACGTTTCGTTACCTACATAGCGCTCCTGGTATCTCAGGCTCAACGCCTCCAACTGTTCGCACAGGACACTTTTGTTGTAGCTGGAAATAAAGGAGGAAACATATTAACAACTGTGCTTTTAGAATTAGTTTGTTTTTTTGGTCCTCAAAATGTGAATATTTCATCTTTTAGTAATAATAATGTGAAATATTTCTTCTCTGTTTGGTTTTTAAGTGTCTAAATTTGATAATCTACTTTGTGAAAATAATTAAGAACTAAACATTTTGTGAAGTGAACAACTACAAGACTTATTTCGGACTATGAGTAACCTTATATAAATTTGGGAGATGAATAGCACAAGGTTACCTTATTTTTCCTCTCCCCATCATTTTGATGATGTACTTATTGTATTAATCAATATTCAATAAACTCAATATTTTTCGCTTGTTTTGTACATTTTTACGAAGAAATAAAGTCAAATTAATTATTTTTGATATTTGAATAAAAAACATTTCTTCGATACAAAATACTTGTAGCTAGTAGTTCTGTGAGCAGTAGACCTCACGCAGTATTCTCATCCACAAGTACCTGATTGAAACTATAGACCTTATGGAAATACAGCAATAGACTGGCTTCTCCACACATCTGTCTAATCACTTGTCAGCTGATATATGATGAATAATTCTACAGTCTGATTTTTACTCTAATATGAAGGAGGCTCCTTTTTTCTTTTATATTATCCTTAAAATGCAAAATTTTCAAAAACCTTGTATATACGTCGACGCGCAATTAAAAAGGAACATACTTGTCAATTTCATGAAAATCTATTACTGCGATTCGCCGTAAATGCGCAACATATAAACATTTAAACATTAAGAGAAATGTCAAACCGTCGACTTGAATCTGAGACCTCACTTCGCTCGGTAAATAATAATAGAACAGCACTTTGCTACACAAAGCGTACCTCGCTTTCAACATTAAGTACTGTTTGAAAATCCCATATTCTGTCTAAAAAGCATAGCAGCTGTATCTTGTTAAGTTTAATGAAGAGGTATGACGACAATACATTATTAATTGAAAACTAACTATAGTTATGTGGTTTTGGCCACATTTTCATAATCATATTGATAAATACAAGGAAATGAAAATACATCTCTTCTTTCTTTGGTTACATATTGCAAGCATTTCAAATAAAATAATTTAAAACTCAAATTTCAGAAATTTGTATTTTTATTGTATTTTGATTCGTTTCTTGTGTTGAATTGAAACATTATTGATTATTATAAAAACTAGATATTATTTTATGATGTGAAATGTAGTAAAAAACTCACAATATTCCATGGTAAAGGTCAGATTGTGCATCCAGCCAAGATTTTCCCGATAGGTCATTTTCCAATTGACTAGTTTCACGTCCTAGAACAATAAGATATGATTAGAATGTTCAAGAATCAGATGCAGAATAATGAAACATTCATTATTGATACTGATTTACACGCAAATAAATAAGTTTTCAAGATTGTAAACCATTTCGAATCTTTTTCATTTACAAAGTTATGAGCCAATTATTATACTGGATATCACACTCATTAGTAAAAAAGTAAATTCGTATGGCTTTTGTTGGTGGGGAGTCCCTTTCGGGAAGGTCCCACCGCCTGAATATATCATTTAAGCCGTCAATGGGCCTTACGACTGTCATACTTCAGCCGGGACCGACAGTTTAACGTGCCCATCCGATAACACGGGAGTGATCTGGTTAAAAAACTTTTGGTATTGAGAGAGTTTGAACCCGGGATCTCTATGCTGCTACGCAGGCACTCTATCCACTAGACCACGGATCACTCCATCACACATTAACTATTACGAATACAGTTTATAATTCTAGATGCAAAGCGTGTAACATTTACATTGTAGCCATGTTATCTGCTGTTTTAGACTTCTTCTTTTACTATTCAAATACAGAAGACTCCTTCTACTTTTGATTTGGTTGGTATTGTTGACCTCAGGGTGTGTGTCACATCGCAAAACAATGAAAAATGTTTCAATTCTTTAAATGTTCATGATAAGATCCAAGGAATATGAGTGATCTCCATAGAATCTTCTTCTTCTTCTTCCGACGCTATATTCTTCTTCAGCGCTCTACAGCCCTGGGTGGTCCTTGGCTTTCTGTACGATACGCCCCTAATCCATTCTCCGATCAACCAAACGTCTCCATCTACGTTTTCCCATGGAGCATAGGTCCTCCTGAACCCATGGTCTTCTTGGTCTTCCTCTTCTATGTGTTCCTTCCATCAGCTGCCTCGAACTTTCAGCTGCCATAGAATAAACTTTCACTAAGCTATTCTATACACATTTTATAGTGAAAACACGTAGAAATATTAAATCAAAAAGGAAATTTTAATTATAATTAACACTCTCCTTGTTATTGTCTTGAAAAATGGAACAATATGATTTCAATAATTTTCTACTTCTCGGTCAACCAAGATAATTAGTTAGACTCAAGACCGTCCTTAGTCAAGAACGCTTTGAATGCCTAGCAGTCGACTACTGTGATATTTCTTTCTGATTATACTATTCTCAAAGCTAACTTGACTGTGAATGTACTTAAGGCTGTACAAAGGCTCCAGATAAACTTTCTACTGGTGATAGTTTTCGATATGTATACTATCAAGCTATCAAAATAAAAAAGTTTTTTCCGATCATTACTTAATGAGATATGAGCGCCTAAAGTTTAAATTTTTGAGACAGAAATTTCAAATTCGGTAAGAGATAAATCCATGAGATTTAGAGGATAAATTCTTCATGGTATTGTTGATTGAATAAAACAAACATTTTCTGAAAATATCAATTTTTGAGAAAGTTATTCGATTTACCAAAAAAAGATTTACTAAACTAAAAGTTATTTTTGGTCATTTTTAGTAAATTGAATAACATTATTAAAAATTGATATTTACAGAAAAAAAATTGTTTTATTCAATCAACCATGAAGAATTTATCCTCTGAAGCTCGGGATTTATCTCTTACCGAATTTGAAATGTTCTGTCCCAAAAATTTTAACTTTAGACGCTCATATCTCAAAAAGTAATGATCGGAAAAAACTTGTTTTCCTGAGAAAATTTTTTCATTCTGATAGCTTGATGATATACAAATCGAAAATTTTTGAAAAATATCACCAGTAGAAAATTTATTTCAGCCATAAATTTGAAAGAGTATAATATTTTAAGTCTTTAGATTACGACCCAAATTTGTCATTTGCTTCTCCGGTCAAGCTAATTTAATTTATACCCATTTTATTTCTTGAAGTTTTCATTTGTATTATACTATTCATGTTAAATGTATATAAGATATGTACCTGTCACGCCTTGAAGATTGAATTGTTGACTATTTTGATTCCAAAGTTCCAGTAGATGCCTGGCATCCATTTGTAGAAACGTTAACGTCGGTGGAGGTGGAACCCCCGAGAGTACATATCGTAAGTGGTCGACTTTTTTCTTCGTTGGAGATTCTTGTATAATTTTGTTCTCATTGCTGTCATCCTTTTCAATCTGTGTGTCTTCCTCTGTAGAAAAAGATGATTACTTTTCAATCATATTAAGTGGCAACAGTAGAAACTAAATACTTCATAACTGGACAATGATACATCTTAGTTAGTCATAACTATGGTATAATACGCCACAATCTATTATGCTTCCTGGAGATCAACGATTTCGGCTTTATTAGAAATAGAACATGATCCTAGAAAGCTATTCATTGAAGTATTTTTTCAATTTAACAATTTTCAATGATTTTTGCGTGTTTTGAATTGTAAATTGGAGTGTGTAATTGAAAAATGTTGAAGTGACACATAACGTAGCTACATTTGGACTGTTGTTTAAATTAGAATTGAAGCAGTTTTGGGCATAAGCCTGTGGTAATCTTCTGAAAGTTATGTGATTCTGAATGATTAAATAAATAAATTAATGCGACTATATTCAGAATGATTATGCAATAGTATCTAGCAAGAAGACAATAGTAGAATTCATGCCAAATGGTCAGCATTTTGATGACGTCAGCAGATACAATTTACTGCTTATCATTCAGCTAGAACTTAGAATTTGATGTGAATTTTACAATAGTTGTTTTTCTGCAAAATAATAAATTAAGCTTCTTTTACCTGTCAAGGCGGCTTTTGGATTTGGTTTTACTGATGTTCAAGCTTACTTATTGTTAATGACCATTGTTTTGCTTGTATAAAATAATAATATAAACATAGAAATTTGCTTATACCTATTTCAAAGCCTTCTTCACTGGCAAATATTAGCAAGAAAAACACATGAAAAAAAATACCTACAAGGTATTTGATAGCACATTTATTGGATTTTTTCTCGATTATGTTTAATTCATTAATAGTTCCCTCAATATCTAATAGCAGCCTCATGTTTCCTGCTGTCATGAATGAAAATAGGCTATACCTTATAGTACTTTACCATCCGACAAATCACATTATATTTATTTTTACATAAATTACTGATTGATCACAGAAACATCAAATTATAAATATCCATGCTAAATGGAAGTCTTTTTAAAATAATCAAAAAAATTCAAGTGTACAGTGCCTATATTATTTATATCACTTTTTCAGTTACCGTACTAAAACAAAAACAAAGGTACGTATTATTCAACTCATTAACATTGGTGATTTTTTTTATTTCATATTAAGTTAGATAGGTTTATTACTTTTCCTCTAAACGTGGCAATTTTTCTGTTTTCTGAATTTGAGAATCTTGAATTCAAATATTAATTTTTAACTTTCCCTAAGAAAAGTTTTACCAAACACTTTCAATGCGGAAGCAAATATTTATTACTCTAAACTTAAAATTAATATGTAAATAAAAAAGACTGATTAGAACATTTAAATATATATAAAGTTTAAAGAAGATAGATTTAGATGTAATTAAAAATAGATAAATGAATGTATAATTATTATTATAATAGTTCTCAAACAGTACTGTATGCCTACCTTTTTCAACGTCATCCTCTTCATCAGTTTCGAACATCAAAGGAGAATGGTCTCCCATGATAAATCAAACGGATTTCTCTTTAGTTCTTAGACTTGATCATTTTGAAACATTAATTTTATCAAGAGAATATAATAATTGAGACTTTTTAATCTATTACAAGATTAGGACATTATTCAGCGATGATGGCAAACGTCGACCAAAGTCAAATGATGATTTGATGAAACATAACCTAAAAGAAGTAGCAGCTGCAAGTTTCAAATCCAGTGCCAACATAAGAGAGACAGGAAAACAAGTCATCATGAAGTTTTTGGAACTAAAATTTATAGAAATAAACTTAGTTTTGTGATTTCCAGTAGAATTATATTATCAATAGTAGTTTTCAATTGTTTTGTGAATTATAATTCGTGTAAGAATCTAAATTGATCAATATTATTGTGAGCTACAGGTGGTGTACCTGCACCGGGAGTACTCAACTCCCGCCAAATCTCATCATGAAAAATGAAACACAAAACTTTTGTTAGGTTATTTTAATGTTGTTAGTTTGCTATTCAATTCTTTCAAGATTTTATCAGTATTTTAATTGTAAATTTGTTTTAACACTATCAATATAAACTGGAATGGCTTCATCATCTATTATTCGTAGGGTGTGATTGTAAAAATTGAACATTTCAATTTACTTTTATCAATTAAAAGTTTTGTAAATCACGATGAAATGCACCATTCCAGAAATCTCCTGGCACAATAAGGATCCTGTTCTTAGTATTGATGTACAGCCAAAAAAAGCGAATGAAAGTTTCTTCAGATTAGCTTCGGGAGGGACAGATTCTCATATTTTGGTAAGCTTACATAAACATTTAAAACTAATTTTACATTTCAAACTCTTTTTGACCTTATTTTTATCCCAGGCGTCCTCATCTTTTTCATTTTAAAAATTTTAACTTAATCCTTATATTATATTTATCATACAGATCATGATGTGCATCATTCTTGCTAGTCTTATATGTGATTATTAGATGAACTATCTTTTGGAGCAGTAGAATGTCTCTAGCATGCGGCGAATGACCCCACATCAGGATACTCTACTGCATACGTAACCAAAAACTGCATAGTGCAATATCAAACAATCGCTCAATTCTCAGCTGCCCTCTCAACTTCATGAAAAAATATAAGATTCTTGACAGTGCTTCTTGCACACTCCAAGAATATGATGCTCCCAGGTCAGCGATTTGAATCCATAGTAAATCTAATGATGGGGGCTGGTGCCTGGTTATAATCTACTACCTACTCGCTTTTCAGAGCCATAGAATGGCTCTGAAAAGAGCCTTTCTACTTTGGGGTCATGCCCCGGTCATCCATGATTTGCTGCTTCTACAGAAGAAGGCTTTGAGGACAGTGTCATTCGCGGTCTTTAGGGATATCTGTCTTCAGGAGTCTTGAAATTCTCACAGTCAATACGCAATGTGCACGCTGTTGTACGTGAGGAAAAACCTGGAGCAGCTTCAAAGAAGATGTGATGTGCATGTCTACAATACCAGGCATTTCAATAAGCTCGAGATAACACGTAACAGATTAGCAGAAAACTGCAATAGCTTCCCGACACCGGCCTGTCTTCCTAAGGATATTCTGTACGTACAGTAATTCAAAGGTCAAACTTCATTTACAGAAAAAAAAGATCGAGATGGGTGGCAGTTGAAGTAAACTTAAAAATCTGTGGATTGCCCCCTCATTCAGGGAGTAAAGCAGCATCTTCACAAGCTTTGCCCAAAGCACCCTCTCAAATATATTCACTTCCTGCACATGGAGACTCACTGGACTCTTGTTGAATATTTTTAGTGCACTGACAGGAAAACTACTGTGTGTCCGTGTGAGTCTTGCATGAGGTAGAACAATATCAGCCCGTTGTCTTGTATTGTGATCATGCACCTGTTCTCTTTGAAGATAGGTCCTCTTCTCAACAATGACAGGGAGCTGAACAGATACTGACTGTAGTACTCGAACGACAACTGTAAAGAAACTCATAGAAATGCCACTTTAATCTCTTCGGAAGCTGAGTGAGGAGCCTCTATTTTGGTGGTCTAGCACCTACACAGCATGAATAAAAATGCAGTTTACTTTTATTGTAATTGACTGAAAACTTTGCCTATCTGGAAACCCCACTCTTTGGCAATGACTTCAAGTATTCATCTGCAAAGAGAAGGCTTGCGTCTTCCAGTCTCAGGTCATCAATAAGGTCTTCTCTTCCTTAGTTTTTATTTTTAACGTATTTACATTTCCTTATATTTTCAACTCTACAATCTGTTTATGATGAAATATATCTAAACAAAGTAATAAATTGATAGTAATCCTAATTGTTCCCCTGAATTATCAAGAATATATTTGGCTATAATGATTCTCTCATGGTGTTTCTCTTCATCTAGATATGGCATGTGACAGAACAAGAATGTGGGATTCCGATCTTGGATTGCGCCGCTGATCTGACTCGTCACCAGAAAGCTGTCAATGTGGTCCGGTTCTCTCCGAAGGGAGAATTCCTCGCGTCAGGGGATGATGGTCAGTTCCATTCCTGAATCAATACCTACCGTATTTATGTAGATCATTATAGGTTCCTTTGGTACATGCTTCAAGTTCGTTCTATTTTTGAATTACTATTATTTTTTAATATTAATTATTAAACCGGAACATTCAGAACCACATTTGTTTGTTCAGGAAACCTTTGTTTTTTTTACAAACAGCATGTAGATTAGACTACTGTAACAGCCACTGCCGCTGATATTAGTTTTTTAAATAAATTATTAAACGATTTTTCAAATGTTATTTCAAGACAAAAAAGTAGAAGGAGTTGTTTCAACAAGAATAGCCCAATTTCTTGTACAAACTGGCAAAGAAAGATCTGCCTAATCACATTCTCTGGAGGGAATCTATTCTATCATTAAATTCGTGTCGCAACCTATCCGGCTCTGTTGGCGTTGGTGAAGAAGTAAGTAATTCAGGTAATCATCAATGAAGAAATTTAAAAAGTGTAATTCCATGTCTTCTATTAGTTGGGTTAGTGCGATATGCATCATTCACGTAATGCTAATCTAGGTTTACATCAAAATATGATCGCTTTCATTATTTAACGTGTTATATTCCAAGCTTAAGCGACCACCTTATCTTGTTTGAAGTGTGATTGAGGATACGGCCCTTAGGATCCGTCGCACAAAAGACTGATAAACTTCGACCGTGATTAAACGTCAAGAGAACCAATCAGAGAAGTCCTCCTTCCAAAACAGTCTCTTATTGGATTAAATGTCACCAGAGTCTTCTTTGCAAAACAGTTAGTTGTCTCTGATTGGTTCTCGTGACATTTAATCATGATTAAAATTTAACAGGCCTTTTTGCAACCGGGCCTCATAATAGTAATGCAGATGTATCAGCCAAACATCTTTCTAATGACTTGAAACAAAACTGATGTTTGCAGAGTCGGCGATAATAATCTGGAAGCAGCGAACGGACTGCGACCTGCCGCAGTTCCCTGGCGACGGCGAGGAGAGCAAGGAGCAGTGGATGATGGTGCGGACGCTGCGAGGTCATCTCGAGGATGTCTACGACCTCAGCTGGTCGCCCGACGAGGCCAACCTCATTTCCGGATCTGTCGACAACACCGCACTCGTCTGGGACGTCAAGAAAGGTAAACAGCTTACTTCATACTTCTCTCTTCAGGTTGTGATCACATTGAACGCGTATATGTGCAAATGCAAGTGAGATCCACTTCAGTAACCTTGTACTATACCTCTCTTAAATTTAGATGAGTTTACACAATAGGGTTTGGTGTGATCACATTGAATGCGTATATGTGCAAGTGCAAGTCAAATCATGAATGAGCTGAAAAACAAAATTTAAGTGCCATTAAAACATGTTTATTTATTTATATACAAAGAACGAATCATACAAATGATTGGGGAAGGACCAACAGGCATAGCCCAGAACTGTTCCTTCCCCGAATTTTGATTAATACACTAGTTCAAAAAGTAGGTTATGTTTCATTCACTTGTGAATTCAATGTAGCTGCTCACAATAAACGAAACCAGCAAGTGCAAGCGTTCAGTGTGAGAGTTCCTTGCGTTTAATTCATTGCTGTTAACAGATTTTGTTTGTCATTTACAAGCTTGGTCATGCATAATAAAGCTTGCACTTGCACATAAACGCATCCAATGTGATCACACACTTGGTCATAACCAGAGATCTGAATCGACTGTGTCTGGAAGTAGACCTGACTTGGTCCTTGTCGTAGAGTTGTCATATAAGTTAGGCTATGTCAGAAATAACAATGATGACTTGATGTTGTCAAAACCACTAGTCTATTGAAACAATTTGAGATACTAGTTTCTGTTGCTACACCATGATATGTCAATCTCCAGTAAACTTTTCCTATTAATTTCTGTTGCTACACCATAATTGTCAATCTCTAGTAAACTTTTCCTCTAAATACTGATACTCTATAAACTTACATGGTAAATAATCAACAATTATTCTTGTTAACTAACATCATTCGATTACCCTTTTTCGCTAAGTACATCTTTTGTGATTGAATATGTAGTCATTATAACATTTGAAAATAAGAATAATATTTAAATTTGGAATGTAGTTCCATTCTTTGAAAAAACTATTCATAGTTTCAATATTTATTATGGGTTTTTCAATAATTTCAAAATTCTCTAGCTCAAGTCGAGCTACTTTGTGTACCTTCTCGTACTTCAATGAAGCTACTATATCTCCTATAGCCAAAAGTTAGCTATTAACCCATTAAAATGATTGTGTATAAAAATAGTTTTCATGTAACCTTGATATTAATTTGTTGTTTATTTCAATATTGAATTGGTTTTAATGGAAAGTAAATATGTTGTTCACAGGTCATATGTTGTACATCTTGAGGGATCACAAAAGTTTTGTACAAGGGGTCGCGTGGGATCCTCTTGGCCAATATGTAGCCACTAACTCAAGTGACAGGTCAGCCATAAAAAATGAACTATTTTCAATTAAATTATTTACATTTTATCCTTTATGAAATCATTGTTCGTATTACTAGAAAATAGCCTAACTATTTTAAAGAGTTTACTGTTGGGTATTTCTACTTATCCCGTTATTCTTTTTCATCATCACCTCTATTCCAATATCTTTCCCTTCTTCTTTTATTTTTCCCTTCACACATCCACTATTTCTCCATCTACCAACACTTCAACAGAGGAATATCTGCTATATTCATCAATCAAACACATTTGCCAGGAAATGGCTGCATCTAGGGAATAAAGAAATGACCACTGAATTGAATAATAACTGTAAGTGCCGGTTGCACAAAAGCCGGTTAAGTTTTAATCGTGATTAATTCCTGACAACCAATCAGAAAAGCTGTCTTATCAAAAATACCTTCTCTGATTGGTTCTCGTGAAATTAATAACGGTTAAAATTTAACCGGCTTTTGTGCAACCGGGCCTTAGTGAATAAGTGTAAATGAATGCATTGTGGTATTTGAGGGTCCACCAATTTAAAATTCCAATTCTAATGACTAATAATCAATAGTGCAACTATACTTCCTTTCAAAAGAATTGGGACTATATGTCCCAGGCTTATTAAGCTTTTTAATTTTCTTCCCAAAAATGTAAAAACAATGGAAATCCTCTGTTTTGAAAGGTATTTGAAAGTTTTATTGATGAAAAGGTGCCTATATAATGTACAAGAATTCTTTTATACTAATTTTAATGACTGACTTTTATGTTTTATTTTGCATGATCTGAATATTGTTCTATGTTACTGCTCTGAATTGTATTGACATTGTTGTGACATTTTGTGCTTTTGACAATGAATGATTTGATTTGAGTCATCACTGTCATATCACTTTCAGAAGCGCCAACTTTATGTTATTGTTGTCCCTCTTTACGATGAACAGACTATAGTTATCTATAAAGAAAATGTTTACTCTATTTTCAGAACGTTGCGAGTGTTCAACACGGCCACTCGAAAACTGGCGAGTCGCGTTTCGAAGGCGATTCTGCCGAACTCTGAGCCGGACGCCAAGCCGGCCCACCTGTTCCACGACGACACTCTCAAGTCGTTCTTCCGACGGCTGAGCTTCACTCCGTGCGGCAGTCTGCTCATTGTGCCGTCCGGTGTCATCGAGGAACCCAAACTCATTAACACCACGCTCATCTTTACCAGGAATAACTTGTCCAAGTAAGTCCCTATAGGGATATCTGAAAGGCAAGGTGCAATGTACACGTCCTATAACAATGCATGTACTAGAGGAAAATATTGAAAACGAAATCATTGTTACTCCTAATACATTGCTAAACTGTTATTACAAAGATTTCATATAGAGCTGTGAACTGAACGCTAAATTCATAAATCTCTGTATGCAGACGTGACCTCTCGTGAGGTCATTTGCATGCAGTAGTGACTTACTACTGTATGATGTTTTTTGAATCTTGCGAATTTTTCTTGAACTGTTGCTTATTATTTCATTGTAGCTTCTGTAGAGAAGTCAATTAGATGTATTTTTTGTTTGTTTTCCACTGTATTTTCTAGTGAAGTTTTTTATATTGGTGTTCTTATTAGATGAGTTTTTTCTCACTGTTTTTCCTATTGCGGATAGTAAATGTGTGCTTATTGTTGCTGTTACTCTTTTATTTTTTACTTGTTTTGTACATTTCTACGCAGAAAGAAAGATTTAGTTTTTAGTCAGTTATCATTATTAAAAAATGACATGATAAATATACTCCTGGAAATGGCATCATTTCAAAATTTCCATACAACAGTGTGTAGTATATAATAGCCTACACCCTACAGCACTTAATCTATTTATTATCTCAAATTCAATTTTTCACTTTCTACATAATCTGTAGGCTACTCATGTTCCTAGATTACACTAATTTTGTAATTCAAAATCTTCAACTCTATATATTTGATACAATTTTTATCAGACGTTCAATTATTTTCTCATTTCCAACAATCTTCAAATCATGTACTCATATTTTGATAAATTGTAATGAAGTTTAATTTGTGAGTTTTTTATTTGTTAATATTCAGATATTTAATAAAATTTGGCTTTGTTGTGTTTGCAGACCAGTAGCCTACCTGCCGTCCAACCAGCAGTACTCAGTAGCGGTGCGCTGTTGTCCACAGCTGTTTGCGCTGATGAAGACGGGCGCCGGTGACGACGCGACGCCCCAGGCGTCGTCTGTGTTTGCGCTGCCCTACCGCGTCGTCTTCGCCATTGCCACTCAGAGCAGTGTCATTCTGTACGACACCCAGCATATGGCGCCGTTCGCCTATGTTGCCAACATTCACTACACCCGTCTCACCGATCTGGCTTGGTTAGTATAGTTGCATCATAATATTTATTCATTTATTGTATAAAATACTATAATCATAATACAATTATGACATTGGAGGAAAAACTAGGCTGAGCCTGTACTATTTCTCTCCAAAAATTTTGATAAAATGTTGATGTTGTCCAAAAGATAAGGTTATGTAATCACACACTGCTTCGTCACTTGATTTTCGGTCCAAGAATGATGATTTAAAATTTTGAAATATCTTCCCTTATTTATCATCAATTCATCATAATCGTCATCATCATCATAATATTTATTGCAAGGATTAGGCTATTGCCTGTTCCGACTTACAAACAACTTATTCTTCAGGTTTATAAATTTATATTTTATTCATTTTGATAAGTTCTAAATAGTGTGTTTGTCTTTTCGGTCTCAAAATTTTATAGTTTTTTCAAAGTTTGGAATTTTTTAATTAATTGTGATTGATTTAATTCAATTTAATTTATTTTTTTAATTAAGGAAACAATTTTTTGTGTTCTGAATTTTAAATTGAGTGTGTAATTTATTGAAGAATGAATGTTAAGTGACACATAACCTAGCTACATTTGGACTGTTGTATAAATTAGAATTGGAACCGTTTTGGGCTTATAAGCCTGTGGTACTTTTCTGTAAGTTGTGTAATTCTCATTGATTCAATAAATAAATAAATAACATTATTATAATACATGAATCAGTTATTGACATCTTTTACGTGGCCTTCCACGTTTCATTTTTCATAAATTCATTCATAAATAGCTTACTGTTTGCTAGGTGTTCAAAGGAAAGAACATTCGTCTTCCTATTTGTGTGCTTTGTCAATTATTTCTCTCTCTAGTAGTGAATGTAGAATAATGTGGTAGAAATTGAATAAGTATTTTTCAATAAAATGACCACAAATTTGCCATAATGGCACATATGAATAAAACCAGAGCAAATGCTCATGAGCAAAAGCATTGAGCATAAGGTTTTGCTCATGAGCAAAAGGTAGAAGCAAAAGCATTTGCTCATTTTGATAATTATGAATAAGCTTTACCTTATACTCTTACCTTATGCTCCTGAACTCTGGAGCAAATGCTCACGCATTTTAAAGATTTTTCATCAGCTGATTCGCTTTTGTAGCCTTAATTTGTATTTATAGCTCACGGAAGCGCTAAATATGCAAACAGGGGGCACCGCTTGTGTTTGCGTCCTGTGTTCTGTTTTCTATTTTTTATGAATACATTACAGTTTTAAGTTAGTTGAGTTTAGAATTTTTAAATAATAGCATGAAAAAATGCCATCTCTATAATAATCTTCAGTATATTCTTATAATATCAATAGCCTTCTTATAATCGTCTACACTCTCATATTCTTAAATGCCTATTTTCTATTTTGTGATGGCTATCTTTATAAAAGGTAGCTTTTGTATTTATTCTTTTGTAGGAATAATTGTGATATATATCATGGTTGAATCTAAAAAGAGTTTTATAGTTCTACACTTTTGGTTGTGATAGTATCTGGTATAGTTTCCTCTTCCTCATACGAACTAGTTGAGCCATTTTACTATGAGCAAAAGGTGATAAGCTGCTCTGGACTAGACTCACCTTTTTTGAAGCATTTGCTTCAAAAGTTGAGCAAATGCTCTAGTTTATTCATACAATTTTGAGCAAAAGCTTTTACTTTTGAGCAAATGCTCAAACTATTTTTTTGGTGAGCATGAGCAAAAGGTTTTGCTCACGTTTATTCATAGAAAATGAAGCAAATGCTCCATATTTTAGAAGTATGAGCAAATGCTCAACTTTATTCATATGGGCCATTGAATAGAACGATTTGAAATATTGTCACAACCAATTAATTATTTATTGACATATGGAGAGACTATCGCCATGCCAGCAATCTCTGGTACCGTAGTATGCTATAGTTATGTATAACTATGTAGTTAGCTATGTGCATAGCTCTGTATAGTTAAGTATAGCTATAGTTATCGCCATGCCAGCAATCTCTGGTACCGTAGTATGCTATAGTTATATAATTATACAAGAACTAAATTACTAGATAATTAGCAAACTAGAAATTGATGGTGGTGTAAGAACCGGAACTAGTTTCTCAATTTTCCAATAAATAAGTCTATTTTATAATTTGAAAACGTTGTATTCAATAGAAAGTAAAGACCTACACACTACATGTAATTTGAGAATAATTTAATTTAAATAATAAAATACAACTTATAATTGATGGTGATTGATAATTCAAATACAACTTACAAACTACATGTAAGTTGTATTTAATGGGAAGTAAATGACCTACATACTTCATGTTATTTGAATGTTTAATATAATTGCATATAGAATAATTTATAAACATAAAATTACAAGTTGTAAGATATAAATGGAAAATTATAAAAATAAGAGGAACTATTCAGGAATATTGAATATTTAAATTTTCTGAGTACTTAGAAGATGATTAGATTATTTCCTTAATGTTTACTGTTGTATATATATTCATAACGTTAAAATTTATTGTCAACAAAGCAAAGAATGTAAAACAATATTCAAGATTCTATTACTTATCTGTATGATCTGTTGTGTTTTCAAGTTTATTAATGTAGATCAATTTCATTGAAAAAGAGAGAGGTGACTGTAAACCCTATTAATTCCATCAGTAACTCCGTCTTTGTCTTCTTCCTAATCAGGTTACTCTACATTATTTTCCCTATTTCTCCTTTTTTGTTTTCCATTCAATCCTTAATCCCTTGTGTTCTTCGTCCTCTACTCGCATTTATTCTTCAATTTTTCTGGTGCTTCCTGTTACTTTGCCGTCTATTTTGCGAGTTTTCAGCTTTTTTCTTCCCTCTCTTTGTGGTCTTCTCAATTATTGTTAAGATATCGGTTTTTATTTTGAGTGTTTACTTTTTTGTGTGATTGAATAATTTCATTTTATTTGCAGGTCAAGTGACGGTAGACTGCTTGTCGTGTCGTCTTCTGACGGCTACTGTTCGTTGATTGTGGTCTTTTCAATTATTGTTAAGATATCGGTTTTTATTTTGAGTGTTTACTTTTTTGTGTGATTAATTGATTTGATTTTATTTGCAGGTCAAGTGACGGTAGACTGCTTGTCGTGTCGTCTTCTGACGGCTACTGTTCGTTGATTTCTTTCGCCGAAGGTGAGCTGGGTGAAATATACGTGCCGCCCGCCACAGACGTCGAAAACAAAACAGAACAAGTAGCTGAAAATGCGCCAACTGAACCCAAATCCAAGTCAGCAAAAGGCAGAAAAAACAAAAACAAACTCAAGTCTAAAGAAAAAGGTTCGACAGATGTAAAAAACTGTGAAGATGTGAAGTGCAATGATGAAGATGATGATGATGATTTCCGTTTGGTTCTTGAGGAGACTGTTAGCAACGTGATTGACTCGACTGTGAAAACTGGAGATGAAGTGTTGGCCAAAACCTTGGATAAAAATATAGAGAAAGATTCTACCGTAAAAACTAGTGATAAAGTTAATACAGGTTTGGAGAAGGATTCAAATAAATTAGAGAATGACCCTGCTGTGAAACCAGTTGATAAAGTGGATAAAACTTTAGAGAAGGATTCAAATAAACTAGAGAATGAATGTACTGTGAAAACAGGTGATACAATGGAAACCTCTTCGGTGGAAGATTCAAACAAACTAGACGACTCTACTGTGAAAACAGGTGATAAAATGGAAACCGCGTCGGTCAAAGATTCTAAAACTCCTGTGAAAACAGTTGATGTAGTGGAGAAAGACTCGAAACCCCAAGACTGTGTCAGTGATCAGAAAAATGAAGTAAAAGAGAAGAGCGAGGCTTCAGTCGACTGTGAGAAGGTTGTTGCAACTAATTCTGAAAATAAACCAGCTGAGAACAGTACTCCTGCGAAAATAATTAGTGTGGCGGATAGTCCATCAAATTCGAATTCATCTGCTAAAATAACTCCGATCGAGCAGAGGAAGCCGAAAAGAGCTCAACTCATCACATTGTCGAGTCCAAAAAGTAAAAGAAAACTGTGAGTGGTTACCACATGTATCTCATGCCCCTTTTATTGATGTACTTCTTAAGAAGCACTTTGTAACCTATATTTTAATTGCAATGAATGTAGAAACGATGTTTATGTATAAACTCTCAAGTACGTTTAGTCACTCTCAAGGACTTCAATGACAGGTCTTATCTAGGATAAGGTTGATGAATAAAAATCTTAATCTTCTCGATTCATCTCAAATTAGAACAATTAGAAGTTTTTCTCATGTTACTTTGTTGATGCCTGAAAGTTATGACTAATTCAACATTGTTGAATAAAAATTCTGCATTTGGGCACTGTTCTTCGATGAAATAGTATTACAATACGTTGCCATGTTCTTCTTACAAAAATAATGATATAGTTTTTTTTATAAAAATCTAGAGATTGTTGTCTTTTTATTCTTGCAAATTATATAGTTTTTTTTTAAATAAAAATCTTAAGATGAATGTCTATGGCATCATCATCAGTTTTACGTTGAGTCTAAACTAACCAAGGTAGTAGAACTGACTAAATAAAATAGAACAAAAGATGGTAGTGTGTGTTGTTATTAATTTTAGTAATACCTCACATAACTTATGGTTCCCCAAAACTAACTTTTGGGTTTTAGCCTAGAGGTGTAATTCCTTAGAGGATTCTCAAGACGCGCTGTTCCAAAAGATTACATTGATCTTATGGGAGATCAATCCAATATGGCCGACTCTTACCATGCACCTTACAGCCCGCGCGTCTCAAGACGCCTCTAGGGAATTGCACCTTGAGACATTTTTTATTCATATGTTTATAGTTGCTTGGAAAATAGTAGTTAATTCTACATGAAAATAATCTTGAAAATCCCCCGAAAACTCCTCTTATTTCTTGAACAATTTCTATTCTCTATTTGCAGTATTATTAACATCATATGCTGGATGCATAGGCTACATTACAATTTTGAAGAGCAGAGCAATATATATTTTAGAGGTCTTATGTTACTAATTGGTTCAACATAAATAATAATAATAATTGCAATTTGAAGAGCAGAGCTATATTTATATTTAGTTACTAATGCTGTACATAATTGCTTTCTGGAGATATTCCATATTCTAATAGTATTATTCATATCCTATACATGCGGTGAATATATTTATGCACTGGATGCATTATTACCGTAGAAGTACTTTTTGAATGTGACTTAATTTTTCAGATTTTGAAACCAATTCAAAAGGAAATTTGAGTGCAATGTGTATCATTGATGTTATACTATTAAATGTATAATTTCTTCATTTAATGAATTAATTTATTCATTCTCATTGGTTCACAAATATGTGCTTTGCTAAGAAGGCTTTTGAAATTGAATATATATTTTCAAGTTTAGAGTGTAATCATCACATTTACAATTACATCAAATACCTTTTTTGTTAATAAATCTATGAATAGGTACATCTCTTTGTTTAATTGGAAAATATATTTAGAAAAATAGTCAAAACATAAATGCAAACGGTGGTGTTAAACTCTAAATTAACACTGTTTATTGTAATACTGTTATTTCAACTTGAATTGACTCTGTGAAACAATCACTACACATGTTTACAATGTAGGTAAGAATGGCTTGAATTTTGATCTCAATTGAGATTCTCGGTATAAAATTAGAGAAATGATCTTGAGTGAGCTCTCAGAATTGGAAATTGATCATCACTATTGAGCGCACACTGACCATTAAAATATATAGGTGCGTACAGACTTAGGCATCACGAACATGCGCATTTCGCTGTTCATTAGCTGATGCTTCATGTATTATATAATGTATCTCAATGTTCTGTATATATGACATATAGCTGTACATATATATGTATTATATATGATTACAATGTTCCTGTAAAAACACATGTATAATAAGCTAAACATCAGCTGATAGAAAGCGAAATGCGTGTGTTCGTGGCGCGTAAGTCTGTATGCAGCATATGACCATAAAATACATGACTGTGATATGTATTTTACGTTGCTGATACTTGGCAATAGAATGTCATTCATCTGTAGTTGGATCTGATGTAGTTTCGTTGAGCCATATGCCTTACAATGTCAGCCAGGGCCCTAGTAGCTTGGGCACCTCCACACTTGGCTGCTTCGACGGCCTGTTCATGCAGCGTCTGCTCGAATCGCTGCTCAACATCCGAAATTTCTTGCTCCTTCATCATCGACGGCAGGAAAAAACTGCTGAGCAGGTAACCGTACACGGCCACACGTCCAAAATCCAAATCCGGAACCTGGATGCCTGGTACGGTGTCCCTGACTGCATTGCGGTAGATCAGTAGCAGATCATCCCAGTGCTCGTCGCGCAGTTTCTGGTCGGTGTTCATGAAGAAGAAAAACGACAAATCGATCACCGGCGACGAGTAGACCGGAGTCTGTAGATCGTACAACTTAACGACACCGGTCTCCCGTTCGCATCGTATTTGAAAAAAATGTTATTCCTGCAAAAATCACCGTGACAGACCACAGCTTCCGGTTCCACGGGCTCAATAAGACCAAAATAAAACTTAGAAAAGTCATCATAGTTTTCTAAAAACTCAGTGAGCACTTCAACACAGATACCCTCCTCGATAACTGGATCCACACCGCGTTTACCACACAAGTAATAGAACTCAGTGAGTGAGATGAGTCTTTCTTTGGTTTGCTTCAAAATAAACTTTTTTGAGAATTTCTCAAGTTGGTTGACACAGCCTTCGTGCTTTTTTGCATAGGATAGCGCGTGGAACATGCCAATATGTTTCATGGCCAGAGCGCAATGGTCGAAGTCCAAAAATGTCTGGAAAAAGGAAATGTTTTAAACCCTTTTCGATTCAAATTTAATAAATTATACTCCGTACAAAATTACTTTTGACTTAGGAGGGACATGCGCAGCAGAGAAGGCATACAGTGGTAGGGATACAACGGCGGTGATGTTGCCGTTCTCAACCGGCCAGCTTTCTGTAATTTCCAGTGAGTATTCAAGCGCTCATGTTAAACTTACAGAGTTTCCTCTCTGAAAGGATTGATTAGACTAATTCTAATCCGCAAATTGACAACTGCGCTTCCACCTATGACTCTATCCTTCACTGTAATTGGCTGATCTCCCTTCATTTCCCTGCGCTGCATATTCCTCCAAGTCAAAATTAATTTTGGATGGAGTATAATCGTTCTCCGGAGCCCAGATAATATCTGAAATTTCAATTAGAATTCATTTATCTTGAAGTTATTCTGTGCCGTGAAGACTTGAAATTATCAAAGCGAATTATTTATTCGAGAAACCATATTTAGGTTGAAGTCTCTAGAGCCTAGGGCGGCCAGTTTACTAGTGATTGATGATGTTGTAAGAAGCAAAACTAGTTTCTCGATATTTAATAAATATGTGGCTATGATAATTTTAATTATTTTTGCACAATATTTAAGGTTTATCTAAATGATTCATAAGATATTGTCGAAGCTTTAAAAAGTTCAAAAGGAATAGCCTACCTTAAACTGAATCCTTTATTAGACTATTAAAAATATCCTTTATTATTGTTCTTTATGGACTAAGTCGTACCTATGACTCTATCCATCACTGTAATTGGCTTATCTCCCTTCATTTCCCTGCGCTGCATATTCCTCAAAGTCAAAATTAATTTTGGATGGAGTATAATCGTTCATCTAAATGATTCGTGATATATTGTCGATATTGTACGTAGGCATAATATGTAGGTAGTGTATTGAAATGCTGATTTTTTATAGGCCTACTACTAACTTTTAATAATATTCAATAACTATATGATAGATATAACTATTATAGGAAACAAATTGAGTTAATATAAAAAATAATTAAGAGCTCTGTTTATAGTATTACCTACTCAAACTCCGATCTCCAACAAAAATAAACTTGCATGCCAGATATTCTGGAATTTCCAAATTATAATTTTAAATAAAAAATACAAAGGAGGTCGAAATGTATAAGCTTCCTTAAATATGTTGTAAGATACGGTAGCGGTATCTATTTTTCTTATGAATGCAGAAATCTGAGTACCTTTTTTAAATTATTTAGTTACTACATTATTAAGTCAACACCACTAAGTAGCCTACAGTATCACGAAAACTTGATAATGGCATTATATAGCTGAAACATGTCTTGACTAAATAATGCTGAAAAGGGTACTTAGATTTATATTTTTATTTATATTCAAAAGTAGCCCTAAAGAAAAAAGACAATATGAATACAGAGTATAATATAGACTGCAAATGTGAAAGTTTGAAGGAATCAATTCATATCCCACCTCCTTACTCACCTTACTTGAAGTGTGCCTGTATCCTTGACTCGTCAAATCCTCGAACATAAAATAATCATTATATCATCTTCTCCAGAATCCACATACGCACAATATAATTTTCCAAAAAGTTGTTCAACAACTCCATCTTTGTCCAGGAATGGCAGCACCTCTTTGTACATAAATTCCTCGTTCCTAAATTGTCCTTTCGTTCTCACGAACTCTCTTAACCGTTCTGATCTTGGCTGGATTTTTATCACAACATCAATCGACCACTTCTTTTCATTTTTTTCGAGGTGAAGTTTGTAGAAGAATACATCAGAAGCAAAGTGGTCACCACTTTTCTTGTTTGAGTTCTCCTCATAAGTCACTAGAGTAGTTCCTTCACCAAAACAGCTGGTGGTGGAAGCATTCTTCAGAATTGTGCCAATTAAGGAATCCATTCATGCGTCTTCTTATCGATTATTGTTGATGGGGAAATTCTACTGATGAATGTGCTTACTGAAATTGTTTTACCTCCAACTTACAGCCTGTAACCTGTAAAAATAGGAGAGAAAATTTAATCATCTTACAGATTATGAATTAATTCTATCACAAATTAAAATTTACGCTATGAACAAAGATATTGTGGAATTTCTCCATATTAAGGTGAAATAGAAACGATGTACCAACAACTTACCACAATGAATTGTATTTATAACATAATTGTCATTCGATTGCCGCATTTATTCGATAGTTTGTGACAGTTAATATTTGTGATTGAATTAATTCATAATAATTTATATTTGTGGATACACTGTATTACAAAAATTTTATTTTATAAATGATTTGATATTAAGGTGAAATAAAAACGGTGTTGTCAGTTCCACATAATTTATTTGAGCCAAACTAAAGTTTCAATGCACTAAGGCATCATCATCAGAAGTCTTTTGACAAAAAAAAGATTATGCCTTATTAGTGCATTGAAACTTGAGTTTGGCTCAAATAAATTATGTGGAACTGACAACAACGTTTTCATTTCACCTTAATATCAAATCATTTATAAAATAAAATTTTTGTAATACAGTGTACCATAAATATTAAATTATTATGAATTAATTCAATCACAAATATTAACTGTCACAAACTATCGAATAAATACGGTAATCGAATGACAATTATGTTATAAATACAATTTCATTGTGGCAAGTTGTTGGTACATCCTTTTTTACTACTGTAGAATATGAACACTCATATTAGAAACTTGACTTTATTCTAAATTTAACCCCCTACTGAATTTCGAAAATGAAATTGTAATTTAAAGCTTTTTAAATTTAAAGTAGGATTTATTTTTACCAAATGTTTAGTATGGTAGTGACGATAGTTTCGCCATATAGTGGGAATCCACAAACTATATTATTATTTTTTAGTAAAATGATAACTACATACCAGTGACCAAAATCTTGAAATCCCAACACAAATGGGCAAACCAATTGTTAATACACTGAACAGTGAGTGAATACTTCCTAATTTTTAGTTTCAAATACAGTGTTTGACATTTTTATTTTAAAAATTCGGCATTTACAAATACTACTAGTAGTTCTGTGAACAGTACACCTCGCGCTCAGTGAGTTACATTGACCAGTTGTTATGTTTTCTCAAAAATTAATAAATTTATTTATCAATTAAAATGTCTAGAAAAAATCCTAAATAAACATGGAGCTTTCTGTCCTATATCGTACCGTGACGTGTCGTCCCGGAATGTGAGTGTGAGGGCTGTTATCAGGTCTGGCTGCAACTGTCTACAACGTTGATGGAAAGATACAATTTTCAGAATGTTCGATGT
>NC_052504.1:87565764-87603514 GCF_014356525.2 Nilaparvata lugens
CCAGCCAGGTCACTCGATATTATTATTATTATGTGTTCTCAAAATTTTTTTTAGTATTCTCCCAATTAAGATTATTTCTCTTCTGAGGATATGATTTTCTTCCACATAAACATACGTGTGCACCTGATAAAGAGAAGTTATAAATAATAAAAAAATATGAGCTATGATGCTTCTACCTCCGAATTGAAAATATATTCTATCTCTGTGACACAAAGCTTCAGGGACTCATAGCAGTGTCCAATCTAAGTCACAAAAAAGTTACAAAGCTAGTTTTGTGTCGTTGTAAGAGAAACTTTGACTAGAAAAGTTTTGCTCTCGCACGTCCATGTATTTGTTGGTAACTTTAATAATTCCCTTGCAGCAGTATATGCAGTGGCTTAGGATTGGGCTCAAGGCATTAACATTAATCCAAAACTGATTGTTCTCGACCTATGATAGGTAGAGTTCTATGATCAAAAGTTTTCAGTTGTGCAGCTCTAGGCATTAGTACGTTCAATAAAATACCGGTGAGATCAGGAGAGGATAATTCTATTGAACTGTAATGTTCGTCTTTGACTTTTCCAATGTTGCAGGTTTTCTTCTATTTTTGAAGTGTATAGAATGTTGTATTTTTCATTGAACAGTTTCTCATTCGCTCTTCATTTTTAGTTGGTTAAGTTTTATTTTCCACAATATTGGCTATTGTTTGAATGCTGAAGATATGTCTAGATTTTTAGTTAGTTATTGAAGTTTTTTTCAAAATATTGGCTGTCGCTTCAATGCTTCGCCCATTGAAGACATGATCGTCTCGGCCAATGGCATACCTCAAGACTGATAATTGACTGGTCAACTAAAGTACCAATCATATAACTTCATCTAATGTAAACATCCATAGTGGTTTTGAATACTTGAATAGGTTAAGTTCAATTTGAATAGCTCAATTGTTTCTCTGAATGTGATGGTGATGGCTCATTTATGTGATGGGATTTCAGTTATGTTATATCTAATTTATTTTCATTATTTCTAGAATAGAGTATATTCTGAATTTCTGTATGATGTACCCAATTATTATGTGATTTTGTAATTGTATAAATCTTGTATGTATGGCAAATAAATTGAATTGAATTGAATTTCTATAATTGAAATGAACTTAATTGGAATGTTTGACAAATCCAACTGAATGGAACTGTTTTGTTCTGGTCGAAGCACAATCTCTTCTTAACTACTTAACTGGTATGCCTATAAGGCTTGCTATCACTTCATAAATATATATTATTTCACTTTATTATATTATTATTATTATTATCACTTCATAAGTAATTGCTATATAACGACTCATTAAGATCCCTCTTTAATTCATATAGAATTCCTAATTATATTATTATTCTAATTATTCCTAATTATGTGTATTTAATAGGTCTACACATATGCCCGGTTGCATAAAAGCCTGTTAATTGTTAACAGTGATTAATTACGACGGGAACCAGTCAGAGAAGACATCATTCCTACAAAGCCATCTATGATGGTTATCGTGACATTCAATCATGATTAAAATTTAGCAGGTTTCTATGCAACCGGGCAGTGTCTTAGCAAAGTCACTGACAAAGAGACTCAAAATCTTTGGTCAGATCCTCTCAAATTTATAATGATGGTAATCCAGTAACTCCAGAGTCTGGCGCAAATTTATCAAAGTTTCTAATGACTAAAATAGAATACCGTAACTTTAAATGAATTTCTGACAATAATGACCAAATCTTTGGTCAGTTCCTCTCAAATCATAATGATGGTAATCCAGTATCTCCAGAGTCTGTTGCAAATTTATCAAATATCCTGATGACTAGAATAGAATACCGAGTTTTCAAATAAATTTGTGACAAATAATTATGATTTTTTTGTTCTATCAGTAACAATAGGGTACCACTACACACCACAATGTTCAAACGGAAAGCAGGGCTTTATCTGGAAGTAAGCAGCAGAATAATGAAAGAGAAAACGAGGATTTTCTCTCGGATTACACAGCAGCAGGCTGTAGTGGACTAATCCGAAGAATACTTGGATGAACAACAATAGAAATACCCGAAATCGCGTTTTGTTTGTGCAACAAGAGCGAAAATCGCTTCCGGTTTGCGAATTTTTATTTTCAACGCACACGCACGCACATGGGTGCGCGGCCGCTCGATACACAACCGTCCTGCAGCCTTTGTAACGCCCCGATGGACAAAAAGCATCCATCCAACTCATTTATTTATGTTGAAATCTCACAATACAGGTTTCTCTTTGATATCTCAAAAGCTTCTTGCAGCACTAGGAGAATGCTATCTATGATCATGTAGAATGGAGAATTTTATACGTTATATATGGTAAGCTATAAACAAAATAATGTAATAAAAGTCCTGAAAGATGTCCGGAACAGTATTTTTGAACATCCATTTTGATCAATCATTCAACTATTTACAAAGATACAAATTTCTGAAAGATAACACAGGATACATCCGAAAACGATTTCTAATCAAAACCATAGAGAAAAATAGCATAAGTTATCATAGCTAGCATACAAAGCCGATTCAATCATTTCTCTATGATATCAAAACTATGACTAGATTCATTTGAGAAAATTCAGAATCCTTCATGAATAGCGCAACCACTTCCAATTCCACCAATGGTGAATAACTTTATAGAAGTCACGTTTCGAAATGAGAAATGATAGATCGAACAGTTCGAGGTGAATCGTTTTATAGAAGTCATGTTTCGAAATGAGAAATGATAGATCGAACAGTTCGAGGTGAATCGTTTTATAGAAGTCATGTTTCGAAATGAGAAATGATAGATCAAACAGTTTGAGGTGAATCGCTTTATAGAGGTCATGTTTCAAAATGAGAAATGATAGATCAAACAGTTTGAGGTGAATCGCTTTATAGAAGTCATGTTTCGAAATGAGAAATGATAGATCGAACAGTTTGAGGTGAATCGCTTATAGAAGTCATGTTTCGAAATGAGAAATGATAGATCGAACAGTTTGAGGTGAATCGCTTTATAGAAGTCATGTTTCGAAATGAGAAATGATAGATCGAACAGTTTGAGGTGAATCGCTTTATAGAAGTCATGTTTCGAAATGAGAAATGATAGATCAAACAGTTTGAGGTGAATCGCTTTATAGAGGTCATGTTTCGAAATGAGAAATGATAGATCAAACAGTTTGAGGTGAATCGCTTTATAGATCTCATGTTTCGAAATGAGAAATGATAGATCGAACGGTTTGAGGTGAATCGCTCTATAGAAGTCATGTTTCGAAATGAGAAATGATAGATCGAACAGTTTGAGGTGAATCGCTTTATAGAGGTCATGTTTCGAAATGAGAAATGATAGATCGAACAGTTTGAGGTGAATCGCTTTATAGAAGTCATGTTTCGAAATGAGAAGTGATAGATCAAACAGTTTGAGGTGAATCGCTTTATGGAATTCATGTTTCGAAATGAGAAGTTATAGATCAAACAGTTTGAGGTGAATCGCTTTATAGAGGTCATGTTTCAAAATGAGAAATGATAGATCGAACAGTTTGAGGTGAATCGCTTTATAGAAGTCATGTTTCGAAATGAGAAATGATAGATCGAACAGTTTGAGGTGAATCGCTTTATAGAAGTCATGTTTCGAAATGAGAATGATAGATCGAACATTGAGGTGAATCGCTTTATAGAGGTCATGTTTCGAAATGAGAATGATAGATCGAACAGTTTGAGGTGAATCGCTTTATAGAAGTCATGTTTCGAAATGAGAAGTGATAGATCAAACAGTTTGAGGTGAATCGCTTTATGGAATTCATGTTTCGAAATGAGAAGTTATAGATCAAACAGTTTGAGGTGAATCGCTTTATAGAGGTCATGTTTCAAAATGAGAAATGATAGATCGAACAGTTTGAGGTGAATCGCTTTATAGAAGTCATGTTTCGAAATGAGAAATGATAGATCGAACAGTTTGAGGTGAATCGCTTTATAGAAGTCATGTTTCGAAATGAGAAATGATAGATCGAACAGTTTGAGGTGAATCGCTTTATAGAGGTCATGTTTCGAAATGAGAAATGATAGATCGACAGTTTGAGGTGATCGCTTTATAGAAGTCATGTTTCGAAATGAGAAATGATAGATCGAACAGTTTGAGGTGAATCGCTCTATAGAAGTCATGTTTCGAAATGAGAAATGATAGATCAAACAGTTTGAGGTGAATCGCTTTATAGAGGTCATGTTTCGAAATGAGAAATGATAGATGTTATTAAATTGTGATAATTCATGAGCAGAAGGTAAATTTCTCCATAAAGGATGGAACATGTCTTGAAAGTACGATTTGAAACTTCACTGTACAATATTGTCTTCAACGTAATTGTGCATATCAATCCATCATCGCGTATTACTCAAAAAGGCTTATCTCTAATCGAAATCATAGGTTCAATGATGGATGTTATACCACTTTAATAGAAAATTATATCTATTCCCATTCTCCACAACACTCTCTCGGTTTTCACTGGAGATTAATAATAATTGTCTATCAAAAAATAGTATTCTCCCGTTATTTTCGATAATAACTGCTATATTATGATGGCAAAACAGTTCCAACGAAAACTGGCTGAATCAATTTCTATTTCAAGGACTTTCATTCAAGTGAATTATATCATAAATGGTGCAATTCTGTTAGTTCATTGAGTAGGTTATAAATATCATCAAAAGTATTCAAGTAGGTTTCAATATCATCAACATTGGAGTTTAACATTCTTAATTGAATATCATTATTCTCAACATAAGTTGAGAATCAGGATATAGTGTCATCAATGATAGGTGATTGAGTAGGATAAAATACACATGATATCATCAAAAATATTCAAGTAGTTATAATATAATCAAAATGGGAGTTTCACATTCTTAATAGTTGGATATCATTTTTCTCAACATGAGTTGAGAATCAGGATATAGTGTCATCAACATTAGGTGATTGAGTAGGATATAAACACATAATATCATCAAGAAGTATTCAAGTATTATAATAATATGATCAACATAGGAGTTTTACATTCTTAATAATTGGATATCATTTTTCTCAACATGAGTTGAGAATCAGGATATAGTGTCATCAACATTAGGTGATTGAGCAGGATATTAAACACATAATATCATCAAAAAGTATTCAAATAGTTATAATACTATCAAAGTAAGAGTAGTATAAGTTGAGAGTTAGTCCTATAGTGTCATGAACATATATGATGATTCAGAAATCAACATGACTCATCTTTAATCTTTGAAGATATTACAATGTTGTATGAAAATCAACATCCGCAATGCTTGAAAATACTTTTAATTTATTTCTTATCTTTTATAGGCTAAATCAACATGACAAATCTTAAACTTCTGATGAAGGTCACCTGTTCATAGTTGTCAGCCGCAGCCAGAGCAGCCAGTCCGGTGGGATGCAGCAGGCCGCAGCGTGGGAACAGACTGGCGCGCTCACTCTTGGTCAGTTCGGTGCGGAACGAGTTGATGGTGATCATGAAGGCACGTCTGTCACACTCGAACGCTAGTATCTCAGACATCGTCTCAGCTGTGATGCCACCCAGATTCTTGCAGAACTTGTCGAAGCTCTCCAAATATGCCCTGAAAAAGATAAATTGTCTTCTTATTGGCATCATAAAATTTTAATTGTTTAAACTCTCCAAATATGCCCTGAAAAAGATAGATTGTCTTCGTATTGACATCATAAAATAATACCACTTACATGGTTGAACTCTCCAAATATTCCCTGAAAGAGAAAAATTGTCTTTGTATTGACATCATAAAATATTCAATTCAATTCAATTTATTAAAAACACACAAAACAAGACAAACAAAATTACAAAGATTTACGAAACAATAAAAACACAATAAATTTACAAATATAAAAAAACAATGGGCTTAGTGTTTGGGTGTGTTGGAGAAGAGAAAAAAAGAGAGGAAGGTACCTAGCCAACTATGGTTTCCCATGAATAGGCAGGCAAGAAGAGAAGAGAAGTAATGAGGAAAAAAAAGGAAGGGAGAAATGGGGGGAAGGAAGAAAACAGAGGAATAGGTACTCAAAATAAAGGTAAGCGAGTCCACTGAAAAAAGAAAACTAATGAAAAAACGAGCAGAAATCTCGAGTCATATATTATCTAAATGGAAAGAAGAAATTACTGTATGCCCAGTTTTTTATATCCAGTTTAATTTTTCCGCTGATCTTATTGTCCATGAGAAAGTGATTTGGAATGAGGTTTATTATTTTAGTACCTATGTACTAATACCATTACTATGGTCGAAACTCTCCAAATACGCCCTGAAAAAGAGAATTGTCTTCTTATTGACATCATAAAATAATACAATTTTTATGTTTGAAACTCTCCGAATATGCCCTGAAAAGAAAAATTGTCTTCGTATTGACATCGTAGACCAATGCCATTTCTATCGCCTTCATTCACATTTCAAGTATTTGTCTGTGCGTTGATATCGCCAGGTAGAAATTGCCTGGGAAAAATCACCCCGGTGTAAACCCTGCTTTAGGGTCATAAACACAATCTACTTTAAACGCTAATCTACGATTATTATGAAGGTCGTGATTATTATAATGCGATTCATTCTGGTTTAAATGGACAGTTGATGTATCTCCGTTTATACAGAAATAATTCTTTCAATTTCTTTCTTATCTTTTTTTATCAATCAACATGACAAATCTCTCCAAATACGGGCCCTCAAGAAGGATAATTTTTTCCTTATTCATTTTCATAAATTATAATAATCGAAGTTCAGTTTAGATCAAAAGATTGAAAAGTTATATTTTCCTTGTTTTTTTTAATTTTCACCACTCACAATATTCCTGTTGATTTATCTACTCACAATGTAACGCCACCTATTACGTTCATCATGGATTGTATTCTGAGTTGAAAAGTCAATTAATGAGACTAATTTTCTATGAAAATCCATTTAATATACAAAGGATTACATCATGATCTTTAGTAAAAAATCAACTCCGTGTAGATTCGAATTTGGCCACACAAAACAGTCGTGAGGTCATGTCAGAGACCCTGGAATTGACTATGTGCGTCCTGAAAACTGTGATACCAGACCTGAGTCAACCAGGTTACACGATATCACTAATTATTAGACCATTTGGATCTAGTATCCCATTTGAGATGTTCATAATTTCATAGAATGATATAAATTGTAAAGCAGTTAGTGTATTAGAAATAACAAGAATGGAGAGTCAGTTTAATTAATGATTGAAATTATTATTGGTCTCATATTGGAGAGACAATGTAACCCCCTGCTATTGATTCAACCTGGGACTATGAAAGGCACTAACCGTTGAGTAGGTGTAGCACTCACTCAGATATTAACTGCAATGTGTTATCGTGATAAATGCTATTAGCAGAAACAGCACAGTTTAGCACTTCCAGGACCTAGTTATAGGAGTATGCTTAAATCCGCTATTATGAGTGAATAATGTAACCACTCAGATTATGACAGTTCAATTTTGATGAGACAAACCAGAAATTTGTTTTTCGCCACACTGCACAGAAAGCAGCTGTTTCCAGTCCCTACGTAGATCTGAAAGACCTTGTTTGCAGACGACGTCAGAAAAGGTTTCTTTTTCCGGTCTAGGCCAGAAAGTTGTCTCTTTCCGGCCGCTTATGGCTGGAAACAACGCGCTATTATTATTAATAAGTCATCCGCTAGATCGGGCGAGTGTCCACTTTCATAATAAGCTGAAGTCGCCATGATTTTAGTTCCAGTTCGAATCAAACTAATTCGCTTCGCAACCAGTTTTATTCAATTATTTATTGTTGATTAGTGCATTCCGAATTTTCAAAATGCCTTGAAGATGACTGTGGTATTCCAAGTGAAATTTTAAAAGAATCTGAAATCCTGACTGCAAATCTTCTACCACTAAATCAAGAGATAGGTACGATAGCTTAACGAGTATTCTTTATTTTGTATTCTTTATTTATTTTGTCAGCAATACCTGTAGTGTGGCGAAAAATATCGTTCGCACCACGGGCAAAAATGTTTTTCCAGCTCTCAATTTTCTAGTCCTCGGCCTACGGCCTCGGACTTGAAAACCGATTTCGAGCTGGAAAAATCTCATTTTCTGCTCTAGGTGCGAAATATACTATTTCCTACAGTTACGTTGAAAAGTGGCCATTGCTGCACTGATTACAGAACGCAAAGAATCACTTTTCCGCTCTAGTGCGGGAAAAATTTTTCTGCACTCCAAATTTGCAACATGGCAACGCAAAATACTTAGTAGGTTATATGGAGCAACAGTGCAGCAAAATCAAAATGAAGTTGGTAACAGTGACTTGGCTTCTATAGTGAGCAGAGGTGCAACGAAGCACAACGCGCTAATTATTACTATTATATATTATAACGAGGACAGCAACAGCACAGTGCCACCACAGCACACACCACACAGCCGCCTCGCCATTCAAACACTACTAAGTTATTTGATGGATTTCAGGCAATTTTACCCATAATTACCCACTTTTCATATTCAATGGTAACTGTAGGAAAAACTTAATGTGAAATACGTGCGCAAAGTTCCTCTGCTGCACTCAAGAAACCATTCCGCCCTCGCCTACGGCTCGGGGGTAAACGTTTCTTTCGGTGCAGCAAACTGTCACTTTGCGCACTAGTTGCACAAATAACTAAACCATCTATTCTTGTTCATTAAAAATAGTTCCAAGTGAAAATAGCAATTCTCTTCTATCCTTTCTCGATATATGTATCGATTCTAGGTTATCATATTACTAGGCATAATTTAATGCTTCCACAACTAATCATTGGTACCAGTAGGGGATTCGATTCTGAGAATGGAACAGTTTGTCACCTGATAATGAAGAATGCACTCTCATTAATTATGATTGGCACTCTCATAAATAATTATGATTGAAACGAAACAAAGAAGATTTAATCATTGAAAAGTATAGAGCCGGAAGTACTTTTTGGATGACTACTCTCTACCAGACAAAATTATACATTGGAAGATTGTTTTATTCTATTTATCTAATAAACAGTTTGAGAAGCGTGCATTTTTGAATCCTGCCAATAGGTTGCAGCACTTGTTGAATAAATAATTCACACTCGACTATCTCTCCTGATTGGGCAGAAGCTTGTTAAAATCCCACCAATAGACGGCAGCAACTCTAACTGAATCGCTAACCGCAGAAAGGCAACATGTCCAGTTTTCACAATTTTACAGGAGAGACAAAATACTTGATAGAACCTAAACCTAAACCTGCAGTAAACGATATATTCAAAACGTCGCCATTACAATGCTTTCTGTTGGACATGCTTCCTTTCTGCAGTTAGCGAGTAGTTACTACTCTCTCCTGATTGATCGACAGTTGTAATGTAAGTGATTCTAAACTCAGCCGATAGATAGCAGCAACTGGGTCATAAGTTTCAATAGAAGGATTGTCAAATTATTTTTAGAATTTTTTGAGTGTTCTCGAATACATTATTTGGAAAATGGAGAACAACTTGCGGTTCACTGATTACTGCATCATAAGCGTTTATAAAGCTAGAAATATGATTTGATGGCTCGTGAGTGGTAAATATATATTTGTGCGAGTAGAAAATTGTATGCTGCAATGTGAAATATTATTGATTGCACGTTGCACCTCCAAATTAATGTGTATTCATCCAGCGAGTGATGTTACCTATTGGCAGAATACTCTGCATTAGATAATTTTGAGTTGTTAACCAAACAGGAGGGGGTAAACACAGTACAAAAGTGTCACAAAGCGTGTCCCAATTGGTTATTTGCTAGTAACGGATGTTGCAACATTGTCCACATGCCACATTATCTCTCCCATAATTCTTAAGATTCACAAACAATACAACATAAGTCTGTAAACTAAAAACGCGATCATCCTTGTCAAAAATCGTTCCTGACACAACGTAACAAAGCTAAAACTGCACTTATAATAATTCACTAAAGACAGTTTAACCAAGAATTTCATTTGGCCTTTTGCCAACTTAAAATTTGGGCAACATAGAAGTTTGTGGACCCAACATTCACCTTTGTATTAAACTGTTCTAATCCTAACTTCGTTATCTAGTTAAAATAAAGGCAGCATATCTATCTATGATCTATCCATCTATATATCTTTTCTGTTAAACTTCGGTTCGAGTCCTTAACCTTCCGGCAGTCGCGCTGTTGTAAAAATTACAACAGTGTCAGTTTTATTGCTGCACAAAACTATTGAATGGGGTAGTGTCAGTGAATGAGTCACCTATGCATTCCAAAACTTTACCCCATCACTCCACTGAGTTGCAGTATCAACCGAGCCATGGTTCAGTCTTTAGACTCTTTAGGTGCCATTTAGTCGCGACAGTGCATAAGTCGCACTGTGCATAAGATAGGGAAAGACTGTATACGGGGACTGTAAACGAACCAATAACACAGAATTGATAGCTTTGCTTGATGTACCTTATTGGGCTATGAAATGGTAATCGTCCAAATATTCATAAGCGTAGAATGATCCAAGAAGATGGAAAAAGTAATTATACAATTAATGAATATGTTTTGACAATAAACAGAGTACATAGCATAAAACACTATCAGTTTTTTTAGACCTTGCAAAGGCGTTTGATTCCATACCACACAGAATACTATTGCAAAAATTACATAATTGTGGAGTTAGGGGCATAGCAAACGATCTGTTTGCGAGTTATCTAACGGATCGCTCTCAATATTTGACAATTAATTATTAATGGTAAAACAAGTTTGAAAAATCTTTCTGAATTTGGTCTTCCTCAAGGCAGAGTCCTTTTACCATTGCTCTTTATGATTTATGTTAATGACCTTTTGAATCTGAAAATACCTAACTGCAGAGTAATTTCATTTGCTGATGACATGGCTCTTGTTTTTCTGGTGTGTCATGGGGGGATGTATATAACAATGCAAATGAGGGCTTGAGAATTGTAAAATCATGGTTTGATAGACATGTACTCACCATGAACCTGAAGAAGACTAAATTTATGACTTTTTCTCTTACTGGAATAGGTCAACCAGTACAAACCTTGTCTTTACAAATGCATTCTCACGCTTTGTTAAATCATGTGTATTGTGATTGCCCTTCTATTGAAAAGGTTATAATGGATATATGGATATAATGTTTACGAAACTATTCATCCTCAAAATCAAGCAAGAGGTGAAAGTGCTGTAATAGTGAAGGAGAGTATTAAACACTATGAAGACTCCAGTATTCAAAGTAATGAAATACAGCTAACTGTAGTTGGAATAGAGTCTATCAACCAGAAAATACGTTGGAGCTGCATATTTCCCACCACGTTACAATTAAAGAAAAATGATTACACCAGTATTCTTCACAGCTTGGAGAGATTCATATGGGTGGAGATTTTAATGCCAAGCATAAGGATTGGGGTTCAAGACTCACAACTACCAAAGAAAAGAACTCAGAGAGGCTATCCAGGAGCTGGGCTGCGAATTCCATCCAACAGGGACACCTACTTATTGGCCAACAGATTTGAATAGAACTCCAGATCTTCTAGATTTCTTCATAACAAAGAGAATATCCAGTAATTTTATTGACATTGAAGAGAGCTTTGACCTGGATTCTGATCATTCAGCTGTAATTCTCACACTCAGTGAACGAATAATAAAGAAAGAAGACAGACCAATGTTAGTCAACAGAACAACAGACTGGGAAGCTTTCAAAGTGGATTTGGACAATGAAATCAACTTGAATATTCCACTTAGAACAGTGAGCAGTTAGATGAAGCCGCAGAAAATTCATGTGGCAAATCCAGAAATCAGCCTGGAAAAACACTAGACAATACACCAGGAAAACAAATGATGCAATTACCCACTGGAGATTCGACAACTTTTTTAGAGAAACGAAGGGCAAGAAGAAGATGGCAACAAACTCGTGATCCTGCTGACAAAAATATATTGAATAACAAAAAACAACAATTGAGAAGAGAGATAAGGAAACTAACTGAGGAGTCAATAAACTACCTTCAAAATTGACAGCTGATGCCAGTACAGACTATTCATTATGGAAAGCAACAAAAAGAATTAAGCGACCTATCACAATCCCCTCCATCAGGAAAACCAGATGGTACTTGGGCAAGAAATAACAGAGGAAAGACAGATATATTTGCTAATCATCTAGAAGAAATCTTTCAGCCAAACAACATTCAATCTCAATTGATCCTGAAGAAGATATAATAGATGATTTAGATACAGAGATTGATCTAGTTTCTATGAATGAGGTTCAAGAAGAAATAAAAAATAATCTGAATACCAAAAAAGCACCTGGGTTTGATCTGATTACAGGTGAAATCTGAAGAACTTCCAAGGAAAGGTATTATCATGCTAACATATTTATTCAATGCATCACTCCGTTTACAGCATTTTCCTTCAATTTGGAAGGTGGCAGAAGTCATTATGCTGCAAAAGCCTGGGAAATGTCCTCAAGAAGCAAAATCGTACCGCCCAATATCTCTTCTACCTGTAATTTCAAAGCTTTTTGAGAAATTCCTAATGAAGAGATTGGCTCCCATCATAAGTAGCAGGAATCTGATACCAGCCCATCAATTTGGTTTCAGGTAGAAGCACTCAACCCTGGACCAAGTACATAAAATCACTAATGTAATAGAGAATTCATTAGAGAAAAAATGTATATGCTCAGCAATCTTCCTTGATGTGGCACAGGCATTTGACAAAGTGTGGCATGAAGGACTGATCAATAAACTCCATAAAATTCTTTCCACTCCACTTGTAAAACTTTTAAAATCATACATCACTAACAGATTGTTCAGAGTAAAACAGGTGATGACGTCTCTGAATTAAAGGAAATAAGGGCTGGAGTTCCACAAGGTAGTGTTCTTGGACCAGTTCTTTATGTGCTGTACACTGCAATTGGATGCAGTGACAATTGCTACTTTTGCTGATGATACTGCAATACTGGCAGAAGGGGAAACAGTACAAGAAGCAGCCACAAAACTACAGAATGCTAGCAACAAATTCAGTGACTGGACAAAGAAATGGAGAATCCGATTGAATGAGATGAAGTCCATTCATATCAACTTCACAAACAAAAATATCAATGATCTGATTCGTATAAATCTAAATGGGAATGTAGTACCACACAGCAACACAGCAAAATACCTTGGAATGACTCTTGACGCCAAGTTGAAATGGAAAGAGCATATCAAGATGAAAAGGAGTGAGCTGGGACTCAAATACAGTAAATCTATGGCTGTTGGGCAGACAATCACAACTCTCATTGGACAACAAAATATTGATTATAAACAAATTCTAAAACTGTCTGGACGTATGGAATTCAGCTTTGGGGCTGCTCTAGAACATTCAAACATTCCAAAACAAAGTACTGCGGAACATGGTGAATGCGCCCTGGTACATAAGGAACAGCGATTTGCACCGAGATCTACACATCCCCTATGTGACCAGTGAAATAAGACGATTGGCAGCCCATCATGAGTCACGTCTTCATCAACACGACAACACCGAAGTCATCCAACTCCTAGACAGCACTGAACTCACAAGGAGGTGAAGAGAACAAAGCCCTTCGAGTTGGGTAGTGCTAGTGAAGTGAAAAAAGTATAAATTAAATAAATGTGTAGCGAAAGAATTCAAAGTAGAAGAATTATAGATTAGAACTGTAGGCTTCACTGGAAGACTTCAGCAATAAAAATTAATATTTTAGGATATGAAATAAGAGAACAAAATTAATGGTTAGTCCTAGTGACTAGTTTTAATGGAAGTAATAAAAAAAAATGTTAATGACCTTTTGAATCTGAAAATACCTAACTGCAGAGTAATTTCATTTGCTGATGACACAGCTCTTGTTTTTTCTGGTGTGTCATGGGGGGATGTATATAACAATGCAAATGAGGGCTTGAGAATTGTAAAATCATGGTTTGATAGACATGTACTCACCATCAACCTGAAGAGGACTAAATTTATGACTTTTTCTCCTACTGAAATAGGTCAACCAGTACAAACCTTGTCTTTACAAATGCATTCTCACGCTTTGTTAAATCACGTGTATTGTGATTGCCCTTCTATTGAAAAGGTGAAATCCTTAAAATTTGAGTATAATGATGGATGATCATATAAAATGGGATACTCATATTGAATAATGTGCAGACGGCTAAAATATCTAATTATAAGTTTCATAAACTAAATAAAAAGCTGATATGGTAATAATGAGAAAGATTTATATGCTTATGCGCAATCACTTTTCCAATATGGAATTGAGATATGGGGGGCTGCTTATGATATCCATATGAACAAATTTTATTCACATTATAGAAACACCTTATCAGAGCTGCATTTTACAGGCCAAGATTGTACCCTAGTAGTTCTTTTTCAAGATTTCCAGGTGCTTACAGTGAGGCAAACATATGTTAAAAGAATCTATTATTCATTAATAAAATAGTGATACATTCAACTTAAGGAATAATCCATATAATTTGGTCCCTCCAATCCATTACAATTTGATATTGACTTTACCAGCTTAAGGTATGTAGACGTCAGTTTGAATATCAGTGTTACTTGTTTATAAATAAAGTCCCAACTGATTTCATTATTAATAGAATTACAAATCCATAATGAATCTTAAATGGATGGGATTAGGATAAATGTTTATTTTTAAATATCTTTATCCATTATTAGTTTTCATTCTTATGTTATAAATTTAAAAGATATTATTGTCATGGCTTCCTGGAGGGTCTTTTTGAGTTTTGCATGCTTGTGATTTTGTTACTTTGTCTTATCGTTTGTAAGTATTGAGATGTGACCTGGTTCCATAATTTTAGTTATTCTAGTGGTTGAATAAGCTCTTTTTCTTTCTATTGACAGGTTTCTGTACCTAGTTGTTCGAACTCACTGCCGGCGCACAAGTTTTCTTTGCCGGTAGTGCCATTTTGTAAGTTAGAATATTTATTTTATCAATCTGTATTATTTTATGACAAATAAATGAATTTGAATTTGAACATAACACTTGGAAAATTGGATGCTGTACAAAATACAACACGCGACTGCTCGTGTGATTGAGTAGGGCGCGACTACCGGAAGGTTAATAAAACAATTAATAATAATAAAAACTTGTTATTTCCAAAATTCGTACCAAAACAACAACAAGATACACAATTTTTGTCACGTACTTGTAGAGCATGTTGCGTATAAGTTCGACATTGACCTCGTTGAGACTGTGCTCATTGATGCAGTCGAGGAAGAAGGGTGCGAGGGGCGTGTCCACAATCACCGCGTTGTAGAGCTCGCGAGGAGTCAACGCCACGTGTACTGCCTCCATTGCTGGAAGCGGCCGAGCGGGTGACAACGGGCTGCCACCTGTACTCAAAACATTTTTTTCTATCAAATAAGATTGAATAATATATAATTATTATAAAACGAATATCCAAATTTAATGCTGTAAATCATCTCAAAAGACCTCTGCTACAATAGGGTTTAAACAGCTAGATGAAAATTCGATGAGAGCTAATATTCAAAAAGTATTTACCAGCCCGGCAATCGCACCCGGTAGCTCCTAATAGCCGTTCAGGAATGCTTAGCCTCACACCAAACTGACAATCTCTGGATAGCAGCACTCATTTTATAAGAAGACGTAGCGGCCAGCCAACCACTTTATAGAATCATATTTTAAAAGTTTCTTTACTACTTGTTTTCATATTGTATTAGTCCAGTGATTGAGCCTATTGTATTATGTTTTTGTGCACTAAACAATTTATATTGTGTTTTCGTTTATTGGTGAGGGCCAGGAATTGTGTTGGGACTATTGCCACTCAGCCTGGAAGAGGTATGAACCTTACAATAACAATCATACTAGTAGTTCTGTGAGCAGTAGACCTCACGCAGTATTCTCATCCACAAGTACCAGATGTCATCTGTTTTAAATGTTAACAAACTCAGTTCACGTTTGAATTTGTATTCCATATGATATAATTCATCCAGTTCCGTAATGATCTTTCTATCTGATGAAAATTACTTTTTTAGAATCAAAAATATTATAATTTTTCCAGCATTATTTAGTTCATTTGTTTATTTTTATTCACCTATTAAATTAGTTTTTTCGAATGTGAGAATATTGATACTGATGGGCACGCATATTAATACCATGACTGCAAAACAAAATATTGAAACCAAAGACCTTAAAGCTGCGATTAGACCAAATTTATTAAAAAATGTTAACTTAATCCTTTTAGATTATATTCGATTGAACATAACTTATCATACACATGATGAACATATGTGTTTGTCAACTTCCGTTCAATCTAATAGAATCTATAAGGATTAAGTTATAACCATTTTGTTAATAGCTTTGGTGTAAACCCAGCTTAAAGATGTATACCTCTGATTGAAACTATAGACCTTATACAAATACAGTAATAGACTGGCTTCTCCACACATCTGTGTAATTACTTGCCAGCTGATTTATGATGAATAATTCTATAATCTGATTTTCACTCCAATATTGGCGTATGAAGGAGGCTCCTTTTTCCTTTTATATTATCCTGAAATGCAAAATTTCCAAAAACCTTGAATATACGTAGACGCGCAATTTAAAAAGGAACATACCTGTCAAATTTCATGAAAATCTATTTCCGCGTTTCGCCGTAAATGCGCAACATATAAATATATAAACATATAAATATTTAAACATTAAGAGAAATGCCAACCGTCGACTTGAATCTTAGACCCACTTCGTTCGGTCAAAAATTACAATAATAGGTCGTTACTATTTGGTTCACCTTATAAATTAATGAATCTATCTTTTTTGAATATGAAATATCGTTACTCCATTATAGAAATAATATTCTCACATTGATTCTGATAAGTGGGAAGCCATCTCTATGGTCTGATTGAGTAGTTGATTTCACAACCCTTAATATTCTCAATTTTATTGTATTCCCATGTCATTCTGTTGAGAAGACCAAAATCTTAAGTCTTCTATAAATCAATATGACATATAGTGAGGTCCATGTTATAATGACAGTGTTTGATTAGCAATGGTAGTGCTATCCTTGTCTATCATTCAATAAAGTGGATAGCGCTATCTCTTTGTCTCTTTGCTCTGTTGTATTTGGACCTCACTATGGGTTTTAATACACCGTGTCCCACGAAGAGGCTTCCACGTTTAATTTATACTACGTGCCCATTCATGCACCGAACTTTTTTTAATTTCACACAGTCTACAAAGTAGGTTCTAAAAAAATCTGGGAAAATTTCAGCTCCCTAACCTTTGTAGAAATAAAATGGCGGCATATTTAAAATATTACCAATCATTAAAGTATTCAATATGCCGTGATTTTGTTTCTACGAAGGTTAGGAAGCTGAAATTTTCCCAGAATATATAAGAACCTACTTTGTAAACTGGGTGAAATTAAAAAAAAAATCGGTACATGAATGGGCACGTAATATGAAATTAAACGTGTAACCCTTCGTGGGACACGGTGTATATTCACATGATAAGTTACCTCCCCAAGCAGCTTCTTCAAGATTAATTCGATAAATGTAAATTTTTTAACTATTGCCAATGAGAGATACTAAGCCTCATGGGTAGGAGACACCTTTTTCCCATAATGGCTCACTAAGATGAGATCCAGATAAGATAAAATCCATCAGAAATGAAGGTGAATGTGTCAATCTATTGTATAAATTCAATATTTTCTAAATTTGACTTGGTGGTTTTGTGATTTGTTTCGGTTTTGTGACTATTTCATTGAGATTTTATGATCTTGTACGAGAATCTTTGATCATCTTTTTTCTAGTATTTCCTTCTCCAACTTGTCTATTAGCTATACTATCACTTAGAAACGTTGCAACAACTCTCAAGTATAGCAGCATTACTAATAACATTTTCCTCAAAATTATGTTTCCTTCACCCTTTCAAGATTTTTTCCCCACTCTCACAATATTTTTGAAATAATTCTTATAATGATGTCTTGTATTTGTACCAGCAAATTTTATTTGTGAGTAAGAGATTTTCTTGTACGATTGAATTATATATTATTGATACATACAGGAATAATAATTGGAACAGTCACTCGAGTTGGAAGCGGTCTCAACATTGAATCAATCTATGAATACAATATTGAAAAGCCCAGAAATCGTGAAATCGACATTGCTATGATCAATAGAAAAATATGTCAATATGAAATGGAAATCGTTCACTAGAATCCATATAATAATTTTTTATCATGAATGAAGGAATGTATTTGGAAAGCACATACATCGTGAACTTGTATCTGTATGTTAGATAGTATAAAAAGAGTCTTCCGCTACCCTGAATTTATTGTCTAAATTTAATATTTTCTAAATTTGGCTTGGTGGTTTTGTGCTTTGTTTCGGTTTTGTATATTTTTGGACTTTTTAACATCAAAATGAACTTTATTTCAAAGTGAAAAGTGTAAATTTAAAGTATTTTGCTCACTATATCCTTAGTGTCCGGTTTCCCATTAGGGAACTTTGGACTATATACGGCGAGGTGGAACTACCCTTGGGTCTCCCCACCATTCAAAGCCATACGCTAATAATAATAATAATAATAATAATAATAATAATAATAATAATAATAATAATAATAATAATAATAATAATAATAATAATGTGTCAATCTGTAAATTATTATGTTTAACGCAAATGGTGTCAATAAATTCTTCTTCTACTTTAGCTTCAATCATTTGATTGGTAGGCAGTTTTTCATCGTTTTCTGTCCAGAGCTGATCTTTTCAGTTGGTTGTAGTTCTGGATACCTAGATCTTTGGTAACTTGTTTCAAATACTGTAGCCGGGGTCTTCACGAGCCAATAAAATAAAATCAAATCAACTTTCAATCTATCTAATATCGGGGGACCGAGCTTCGCTCTGGAATACAAAAACATACCGTACAAATTTTATAACGAGAGAGGATATTATAATAGATTTATAGTTCATAGAATGATATACTATGTTTGCTACAATATTTGTTAATTTACCATTTACTATTCTACACTAAGTGCATCTAGTTACTATTTTGGACTCTTTAGAGTAAAAATTTAGCCCAACATTCACAACTATATGATAGAGTTTTAACTTGAGAATCACTTGTAATTCTACTATCCAAAAAAGGAATGTATTCATACACTATATATACTGAAAATTCATGGAAATTGGTTACGTGTCTCATCACTTTATAAACAAAATACTACACATGCAAAGGCCAACCAACAGCTGTGTGCATCTGCTTAAAATAGTTAGTGTTGAAGAATTAAATGGAAATTTAACTATTTGATGAATTTGGAAACATCACAAAAATATTTTTCTATTCTGAATATGATTATTATTTTTGATTAATTATAATTAATTACACCTTTCAAACTCTCAAGGTTTCTTTATCGTTTAGGTCGTGTTTATATTTTACAGTTGGCTATACGTCAGCTTGTGAATTTCGGGGATGAGATATTTTGATTTTCCACAGACGCACTCGCTCACTTATTTTCATATCCAAAAAAGACGGAAATCTCAGCTGTTTTTTCAAGGATGAATTATCCTTTTAATGTCGTTAAGAAAGTTTTACCAGGGAAGAGACCTAGTGCAATCAAATTGTTATATCATAAACCTACTATGCTCCAAATTTTGTGAGAATCGTTAAGCTGGGTTTACGATTTTACACCTGGGTTTACACCAAAAGTTATCGACAAAATGTGTATAATTCAATCTTATAGATTCTATTAGATTGATCGGAACTTGACAAACACATATGTTCATCATATGTATAATAAGTTATGTTCAATCTAATAGAATCAATAAGGATTAAGTTTTTATATATTTTATGATATGCTTTTTGATATTGTGACACCACTCGCGAAAAGCCATTTACTACCGTATTTAAAACAGCTATTCTAGAATCATAAACTTATAACTAAGTTCGATATTTTTTCATTTTATGAGTTATCTCATGAATCTACAATATTATTATGAGTAGAAGAGTCAGTTCTAGGTATCTTATCACTCAAGCATAACTTAGAAGAATAAAAAAAATGTCGAAACTATACCCCTTCATCAGTTGACGAGAGCAGACTCCGGTAGCTGGTTGCTTGCAGATGCAGCCTCAGGTCGCCGAGAGTTTCACACTGCACCAGAGTTGCATAATCACTCTGCTTTAGAATTGTGCCTTTGAAACCACGACAAATTCCTTCCCAAATAGCCATCATTGATATTGAATAACATACCATCCAGCATCTTGCTTTTTGAGAATTACTTTCACTGATGGTCTTGGTAGATCAGACTGAATTACAAACAGAGCTACCTGTTTTTATTTGTGATTTGGTACAGCTGTTGGGGGGAAGTACTGCTGAAATGTAGAATTACAGACAAACATGAAATAATATTATGAATAATAATAGAATAATTTCAATGGATATACGATTTAGTAATCAATGAATTCATCAGTAAATAATTTCACTATGAAAATATTTGTTTCAATCATTTCAGAGTAAATATTTGTGGAAATGTCAACTAAGCTACTTTCACAATAAATAATTATTTCTTGTTGGGATGCTAGAGGAGTGAAAGAAATTATTCTAAAAAATTTAATCACAATGTGATATGTCATATGCTGTCTGTTTTTTTTGTTGATAAAGCATCTGATTGACCTGATAAATCAGTAACTTCCATTGATGGAGAAATTTGCAGCTTTTGGGAAGAGATAAAATCTGGTGTGGCGCACTCACACAACTTTCCTTGCAGTTATAAAAATTGATCACCTGTCGCTAGTGTTCACGCGCATCTCAAGTCTACTATTCAAAGATCTGAGCCAGCTGGTGACAGGACAATAACGCTGGAGACATACGAGGTCTGCTATCTCTTCATAGTGAATCATTTGATAGAATCAACAGTTGCCAACAGTTTGCAATTGGATAATCACATTTCTCGAATTTCGAGCTTATTTTCAATTTTAGGTGAAAATCTTACTGAACATTAATTGTAGAGATTTTCATGCTCAATCTTTTCCAATAATTTTTTTTTGTTTAAATTGTATCTGAAGCCTGATAATTGAGAATCTGAAATCAAACTTTGCATAGATTGGGCGGAGCTCCTGAAATTTTTACAGATATAGGACTTGTGGTAGTTGATAGAGCTCATTAATGACTATTTCAGGCATGTATTTAATCAAAATCGTTGGAGCTGTTTTCGAGAAAATCGCGAAAAACCCTGTTTTTTACAACATTTTCTCCATTTTAGTCGCCATCTTGAATTGCATAGATCGAATTGTTCGTGTCGGATCCTTATATCGAAAGGATCTAAGTTCCAAATTTCAAGAAATTCCGTTATTGGAGATGAGATATTGTGTACACAGACGCACATACACTCATACACACCACACACACACACACACACACCACACACCACACACACATACAGACCAATACCCAAAAACCACTTTTGGACTCAGGACCTTGAACGTATAGAAATTTAGAAATTGGGGTACCTTAATTTTTTTTCGGAAAGCAATACTTTCCTTACCTATGGTAATAGGGCAAGGGAAGTAAAAAGAAGAGAAAGCAGCGGAACATCTATTCTTTCCTCAGCTAAGATTAGTGAAAAGCACTTGGTACACAAGATAGATAGAATAGAATAGAATGACTGCCTCCATTTTTGACTTAGGAGGGCGAAGTTTGGGCGCAGTCGGCCCTCTCTTACACTTAACCCTCAAGTTGTCATAGATGTCAAATAGATTAGTGACCTCATTAGAACATCATCAGAACAGCTACGCTTATTATTAGCTGTGAGCTACCAAATAATTTTTTTGCTTGAAATTAAACCCTTAGTAGTATACCAGTATACCAATATGCCTTTTACTATAATAATTCTTATCATTTTTCACATCAAAGACCGGAGATGATGTGTTTATCACCCTCAGTTGAAGAATGAACTTACCGTGAACAGAAGTGTTCACCATCCTCAGTTGAAGAATGAACTTACTCAGTATTACACTCAAACAGATTGGATCTATCGAATTAGTTGGCGGGAAACTCATCAACTAGAGAGCTGCTAAGTGTTGTTGATTTGAGGATAGGGTACAAGCTTAGTCACATTTAATTGCAAAATAATCTGTTTGACACAATCCACAACAAGCTCCCGGGAGGAGATAACATAGAAACCATCTACTACTCCACATCTACAGGATATATATCCGAAAATATTCTCGGAATCAAACTGAAACTAATGGCCTGCATGTATATTAAGAGAGAGAGAGCGAGAATACTTTGATAAAGCGACAGGCATCATGTTGAACAAGGCATAACTCATTGTTCAACAAAGCTTAGTGCTTAACTCTCATTTGTATACGACGAGAAAACAGCTAGAGAGTAATGGTCACCCTTTTTTCTTCATGCCTATCTTTTTGCACGCATTTCCACCGAATTCGAAAGAACAGAGTCATCCAATCATGTTGGTCGACTCGGAACTTAACGTTGGCCCACTGTAAAAAGCTCCATGCGAAGTCGAAAAGTTATGTGGATTATAAATTTCCATTACCCTCAATTGTTCCTGCTGCCTTTCCTAACGTGAATTTGGTGAAAAAGCATGCTGCTCTCTCACTCTATTCCTCTCTTCTATCTCTCTCTCACACACTCTCTCCACGATGCGGTCTCAGTTGATATAATACTAGCACAAAAAAGGATAACTGTGGAGAGTTATATGGGAACTTTCGCAATATACATTATCGTACACCACACAGTGTTGTTTGGGTAAAAAGTCACTTTTTCATAAAGTCCATAAATTCTGATTCCGGTATACCTTAGCTCTAAATTCTATAGTATTCAATTTTTAATTCTAAACAATAACTTAACAAGCTGAATGGGTACTTGGATGATAAATATCCAGATCACATAAATTGTGGATTGTGCTGCAAAGTCGTGAATGGAAACAATTTAGTTGTTCTGCGAGTGAGTTTTTGATTCATCAAATATGAATACTATAACAATAAATAGATGCCTCATTCATCAGTTTTACAAACAGAAAAATAATAGGAATCTTCAATAATAGCAAATTATTCCACTTGAAATAGAAAGAAAAATAAAAATCTCAGTACCCTTTTTGAATATTTAATCACAACATGTTTCGGACATTGATGCCATTTTCAAGACGTAGGCTATTGAGATTTTTATCTTTCTTCCTATTTCTATAAAAAGTAGCCCTATACAGAAAAGAGATATTCCACTTGACTATAATCTATCACAATACCTTCGAAATTTCGAATTGAAGTCTCATTGGTTTATCCCGATTCCATGAAGAAATTTCATACCACCAAAGTGTGAAGAGGATTCTCTTCAAACTTCTTATTTTTGAAGTCTTCATCCTTGGAAAGGGATAAGATTAGAGACAAAGCTCCTCATCTGATCAATCAATGAATACATATTGAAAAGCCCAGAAATCGTGAAATCGACATTGCTATGATCAATAGAAAAAATATGTCAATATGAAATGGAAATCGTTCACTAGAATCCATATAATATTTTTATCATGAAATGAAGGAATGTATTGGAAAGCACATACATCGTGAACTTGTATCTGTATGTTAGATAGTATAAAAAGAGTCTTCCGCTACCCTGAATTTATTGTCTAAATTTAATATTTTCTAAATTTGGCTTGGTGGTTTGTGCTTTGTTTCGGTTTTGTATATTTTGGACTTTTAACATCAAAATGAACTTTATTTCAAAGTGAAAAGTGTAAATTTTAAGTATTTGCTCACTATATCCTTAGTGTCCGGTTTCATTAGGGAACTTTGGACTATATACGGCGAGGTGGAACTACCCTTGGGTCTCCCCACCATTCAAAGCCTACGCTAATAATAATAATAATAATATAATAATAATAATAATAATAATAATAATAATAATAATAATATATAATAATAATAATAATAATAATAATAATAATATAATGTGTCAATCTGTAAATTATTATGTTAAACGCAAATGGTGTCAATAATTCTTCTTCTACTTAAGCTTCAATCATTTGATTGGTAGGCAGTTTTTCATCGTTTTCTGTCCAGAGCTGATTTTCAGTTGGTTGTAGTTCTGGATACCTAGATCTTTGGTAACTTGTTTCAAATACTGTAGCCGGGGTCTTCCACGAGCCAATAAAATAAAATCAAATCAACTTTCAATCTGATTAGACTGGATTGATACCTCAGCTCTCTTTCATATGTCTCTCTTCTATTAGTCTCTTTTTATTGGTCTCTCTTTTATCAGTCTCTCTCTATCAGTCTCTCTCCCGGTCGTGTGTTAATGGGAAGGATATTTTATAGGGTCAATTCTATCATGCAATATAATATCATACAACATTCTATAGTTTATACTATTTCATTTGTGTTACCTCGTCAACAGGTCGCTGATGGAGAGTGCCTGTCATTAGCAGAATGGTGTTGTCGATCATGTAGGCATAGCGCACAAAGTCGAGGAACTCTGAGAGGGGCTTCACAGACTGCCGACGCATGTAGCTGAATTCTGCCGCCAGCTTATCACGCAGCTGAGCGTCCAAGCTAGCTACGGTCAGCTCGTTCTTCTCGTGCTACAAATTGACATTATTCTACCATTATTCAATCAATTTTCATTTTATGATTGCAATAAACAGTTGGCAAGCGAGTTTCTTTGAAAGACAAATAATACAAATCTTGTCTCGAAAAATATTTTGAGCAGAACAAGTTACAACAAAAGAATGAGAACTACAAGTTGTGGTCCAGCACTACTTCAACTTTGACTAGCAACAATTTCTTGAATCCGTGTATCTATGAACTGGTATATATAGTTAAATTAACTTTTGATACACTTTCTCAGAGTCTTTAAGAATAAATCTTAAAAGTAAAATTGGTTATTCCATTTCCCACTAATATGAAATTTTATATTTTATGATAGAGTGATCCGTGGTCTAGTGGATAGAGTGCTTGCTTAGCAGCATAGAGATCCCTTCGAAGCTCTCATGTCTTATTTTAAAAATATTAGAAATCGAATATTAGGAGTAGGAATACAGATAGAGAAGAAAGGAGGAGACGGAGGAATAATAGCAGTTTTTCTCATTGAATCTATCCAAGAAGACTACAGAACATTCTTTTCATCATGGTATCCATATTTTGTTTTGATTATCATATTGAATCAACTCTAAAGCTCCCCTGTTTTTATTGTTCAAAAATTCAATAAAAACCAAATGTTTAGGAGAGGCCAGTGAAGTTTTGAGGAACACAAACTGCACAGAATGGGGGTAGTGGATCAGCTTATCTGCTTTGAAAGTAAGTTTGGGAAAAGTAAACTTGGAGCAAAATCTCAGTATTTATGGAAGACTGTTAGCTGGAATACAGACTGAGTCGACCTGTTCTGTCTTTTTCGAGCGAAAGCATAATATTATTACCGCACACAGAGTATTATGAAGGATGTCTAATGAGTGGTGGTGTATAAGGGAATTCAATTCAAAGGCGGAGGAGACAATCATGGCAGGGCAACAAAGAGCGACTCTTTTTGTCTCAATCTGAACTGTCAGCATTAATTCAATGGGAAGCATTAATGTAGGATTGCTGACAGTTTAAAATGAATCCTACCACAGAAATGTATACCGTCGGTGGTGGGAGGGGTAAATAAGAGCTGGAAGAAGGGAGCAATTCACTTTTCATCTCTGGTAATTATTTGTGGTTGGGGGTGTTGGTGAAGGTAGGGGTAAAGCTTTGCAGAACTCTTTCCCATCGTTTCAGATCTGCAGCCGTTACCTCTAATATACTTTTCATTCTCTCCTTGAAGAAGAGAAGGAGGCAGAAAGTTCTCTTCCTTTCTCTCTCTCTTCATTGAAAGGTGGTCGCTGTGAAAAAGATATTCACCTCTGAAAAGCTAGTAAGGGACGGCACCTTCTACAGTGAAACCAACATAATTCCTCATAAATAGAACCAACGCTCCCCCGTTTAACCAATGCTGAAGTGAGAAAGTGAATATTCCTGGAGACTGGTGTGAGTGAGTCATCGTCATCGTATCATCTATCCTCCACAGAATCTCTGCTTATGAAACATGGTTTTAATTATATTCGCCACTTGAATAGCCTTCCTCTCACTATAGCTTTGCCTCTTGAACATTGAGTACGCTATTAAAATATCAATTGTTTTTCAAGAAGCCGAGTCGAATACTAATGGCTTTTTCATGGCTGTGATAGAATGGTCTGGTCTGGATTGAAAGAAATGTTCGAGGTTGGAAATGGAAAGTGAATGATCCATAAATTGGAATATTCAAGTATGTTGTTTTGTCAGCATTGAGTTTCAGCTTATTAAAGAAAAACCACAGGGATAACAGATTGAGATCAGACTGCATTTGAACCTGCAGATTTTTCAAGCAGTCTGCACCATAGTTGAAGGCAGTATCATCTGCAAAAGCAGTTATGGTTCCATAGAAAGGCCCAAGATAGAGATCGTTTATAAATATCAAGATAGAATGGGTCCTAAAACAGATTCCTGTGGAACCCCAGCACAGACATGTTTCACCGAGCTTTTAGTTCCACCCACACACACAAACTGACTCCTGCCTGAGAGATATGACTGAAACCAGCTCAGCGCAACACCCCGAACACCGGCTAACTCCAGTTTCTCCAACAGAATATTGTGGTCGATTGTTTCAAAAGCCTTACGAATGTCCAGAAACAGTGCTGAGACTCTTGAAACATCTTTATTATTGATATTGGAATGGACTTCAGAGAGAAACTTGCGCAGGGCTAGCTCAGTACTCAATCCCTCTCTGAATCCAAATTGATTAGGGACAAAAAAATCAGTTGAATGGAGAAAAGTTATAAGACGAGGCTTTACTAGTTTTTCAAATAGCTTAGAGAAGACAGATAGCAAAGAAATTGGGCGATTGCAATCAATTGTATCCCCCTTCTTCGGAATAGCTATCACTTTGGCCATTTTGAGGTAGGATGGAAATTTTCCTTCATTCAGGCTTTTGTTAAATATATATGAAAGTATTTCACATATTTTCGGTGCTATTTTCTTTATCAAGAATGGTGAGAAGGTGTCCGCACCAGAAGATTTGTTACTGGATAATTTACGAATAAGTAGCAACACTTCATCTGCACTGATAGGCATCCAGAACAGTGATCTTGGACTACGCTTAATATTGAAAGACCTGAGGAAGACATTCTTGGCCTCTATTGGCGGGTTGGGAGTGGATGAATCCGATTTTGCCACATTTATAAAATAATTATTCAGTTCCTCTGCTACTTCCTTTTCATCCGTTATAAGTTCACCTCCTCTAACAAAATTTATGGATTTCTTAGTTTTCTTCCTACCTACTTATTCATTGATAATTGTCCATTGTTTCTTGCTATCACCCCTGGCATTATGAAAAAGGGCTGAATAGTATTTCTCCTTTGCCTTCTTAATCCATTTATGTACTTTATCCTTGAACTTCCTGAAATTTCTATCTGCTAATATATTGTTTCGGTCCCTTTTCATTATTTTAAATAATTTATCCCTAGTTTCAATAGCCCGAACTAAGCCAGCAGTCATCCAAGGCTTGAGTGCCCTAGAACGGTGGTTGCCTGCCCTGACTGTTTCTATGTTTATACTGGAAGACTGTATGTGTGTCTGTAAAGTATTCAGAAAAGCTGAGTAAGCCGAATCTACGTCTACACCATTATAAACAGACATCCAGTCCTCCATCCCAAGTAGCCCATTTAGCATGTCATAATCTAATTTGGAAGACTTAGTGACACCATGAATATCGCAGATTCTCTTCGACGGTATTGCAGCACAGACGGCTCTGTGATCAGTCAATCCCGCATCGATCACTGCTGCTAGCACATCCGATAAGGGCCTACCTCTAAACAGAATGTGATCAATACATGAAGAACTGGTATCTGTTACTCTAGTATCTATATTAATCAAAGAGTCCAGACCATTCAGAGCTAAGATTTCAAAATAATTTTCGACATTAGAATCTACATCCCGATAGATGTATCGGGTCACCGTCTAGGTGTCACCCCGACTACCTGACACATAGTCATTTTGGCCATTGGCGACAACCTGTACCCTCGTAAAAATATATCATTGCCGTCAAGTTGTCACCCCAGATACTTGTCACCTACTGGACCGAAGGTGCCAACTGTAGTCCGAGAGATATTACTTTAAGATGGAGAGGGGAAACCAGTTTCTCCTTCCACAATTTGTCGGAGAGGAGTAAGCATGATGCGCACAATTGGATATCGACACAAAAGTATGTCGAATGCTGTTAGGTAGTGGGAGTGATTAGTGAAGGAAAGAGTATCGGGGCTCTCTGTCTTCGAGTGAGAGCCGTGTTAAAAGTGATATCTCTCAGACTAGTCATAACCCTAGTCATGACCGTAAACGACAACCCGACACCTCGCACCCTCGCGTCAGAGAGTCACCCCGGGGTCGGGGACGGGTCACGTCAACCTGTCCCCTCAAAACCGGTTTTAAAATGAGACAGGTTGACGGGGTGTCAAGTAGTCGGGGTGGCACCTAGTCGCGTTCCCGATGTCTCACATCACATTTATGGACTATCCTTCATGGCTGAATACATTATACTCGCTTTTGTTTCTGGGAATAATTGGTGTTTACATAATACAATCCTTTTTTTCAATGCTCTATCTTCCTTTTCTAATTCTACCTCAATGATCTATCTTTCACTTCCACATTTACTCAAATGCTTCAGGCACTCCATCTCTCTATCCTTCTCTTGGACGCCCTCGTTCTCTCTTGCACTCTGGTTTATCATACTATTGTGGATACAGTACTTGTCTTCCCTAATATTCTTTTTACATGCATGCACAATATCAATCTTCTCCCATTCTAATCTTAAATGTAAATCTCACTTCCCCAACAATTATTTTGATCTTAGCTCACTGATCTTACTATCTAACCTCTGATCATTATTCTTACTCTCTAATCTTATTCTTCCATCTATCTCTTCAATCGTACCTCTCTAATCTCACTCTTCAACATTTATCTTCATCCTATTAATTACATTTCTCTTCATAGAAATGAGGTAGATAATACAAGATTTCTAAAATAACTATGGAACATTACTACTTGTTATTAATTTATAGAATATACATAAACTATTTACGTATGATTTATACACAAATGTTATTGCATATTTCAATAGATTTTAGCCAATAAAAGTTCATTTTTCATTTATAATTCATTTTGTAAGATTCAAAATTCAACTAATTTATTTTTGGTCTGATAGCATGTGGAAATTCAATGGTCTCTTGATCTTTTACAATGAATAACGTAATTTAAGCTGGGTTTTCGTTTGTGCGTAAATGCCGTCGTCGACCACGACAGGGTGAGGATCTCAGATTGGGTGGATTTCAATTTGTCTAAATAACCTAAAAGATTATGTTCAATTAATTATGTTTTAATGAGGAAGGTTGAGTTTGTACTTTTTTATACTTTTAACTACTAAAAATGTTGTGATTCTTGAATAATAAACAAAAATAATGAAAAGTTATTTGCTCAGCTGTTTTAGCACACTTGAAATTTGGACAATATGAATGTCAACAATGCTTGTCGCCGTTGACTGCGGAAGTTTACGCACAAACGAAAATGCACCTTGAATTGGGGAAAATCTTCCAAAACAAGTAAAGTATATATCAGGTCCTATATAAATAGACTACTCATGTATCATCCTATGTAAAACAAGGTATGTACAACTCAAAGTACAACTCCTAGTTAGGATTGTTCGATGGCACCGACTTATAGGTAGGTGAGAGATGGCCGAAGTAGGTGTGTGCGCGTGTGAGTGTGATGGATAGAGTTCTACTTTGGCACTTAATAATTTGAAGTTGATGGATGAGGACTGTGCAGGCCGGTTAAAAGCGCCCCCTCCTCCTAACCGCCCCTACTCATAACCCCCTCTTTCTAACAGCTACCCTTGAACTACTCACTCTCTCTCGGTCGTTCTCTGTAATTTTTCTCACTCACTTCCTCAACCAGCGGCATGTACCTGTCTTATCTTCCATTTCGACTATTTATCCTGTTGGCTGGAGCACTGTTCATCAATATTCACCCTACTGCTATAGTAGCTGCAATTTATCCACAGAATAAAAATAAGAGTGCGAATGCGTGCTAGCTATGAGCGACACTTAGTCGCCGCTGTAATTTGTCGAGGCTTTTTAATTTCAATCGATAAAAAGTGTCGATAAAAAAGTGGTCGATCGTCCTGCGCCCGGTATTAGCTATGGACGAAATTGCTTTCCGAAACACCAGCCAGCTGTTTCCAATCATTAATCCTTGAAAAAATGCGGCGTTTTTGAAAAATTGAAGTTTGGGCTTCCATCAGCTTGCTTTTACTCGGAGGGAAAGGCGTGCTTAACACTGGGACAAACGTAAACACATCTAGATTTGGCCAACTGAGATTAGCGGGTTGACCGTAAAAAGGATCACTATGAAATCCATGAATAAAAACGAACATTTATGATTGGAGAATAAAAGCCAATAGATTTCGCCCATCAGTACCCATCCAAAGTGTATCTATCACCTATAGATATTATTGGTTAATGAAAAAATAACAAAACAGTTTTTGTTGACGATGCTGCCCACATGAGCTTCAGGCTTTCGATTGTTAGATATAAGCCTGAACGATTTATCAATCAATGATAGCCACCTAATATGTTCTCCCAAATTTGATTTCAATTTAACTACTAAAACTCGGCTCAAATGATTGAGGATGACAACACTTAGGCCTATGGGTATAATTATCTCCTTCATGATTCCAATCACCTTATAACAATACGAGACTTGAGAGAAGCTCAAAGAGATAATTATCTCCTTCATGATTCCAATCACCTTATAACAATACGAGACTTGAGAGAAGCTCAAAGAGATAATATATCATCCGAACATATTCCTGATTTAGAGAAAATAAAATGAGAGAGAAAATAATAATGTGTTCTCCAGGGGAAATTATTCATAATTTTTTCGATACAACTGGAATACTTACAATAGTAATAATATATAAATCAATCGCCTCATATTGAAGAGGGTTTCCTTATAAATTGCTGTTCAATGTTCAAAATGCATTAATGAACAAGAAAAATAGGCTATTTATGTATTCATAACAATCAATGGAAACGTAATTGATGTACCATGAACGAACTTAGAATTGATTCATATGGAGTTCAACATGACTAATAAATTTTGACTTAATTTATTTCGAATACATGATTTATTGTATGAAGGAACGTACTATGACCGAGCATAAATGTGACTAATCAGTATTCAATTAATGAAATTAAACTGATGAATTTTGATGAATACGACTGATGAATTTCAACATAATTTATTTTGAAACATACTTTGTTGTATAATAATCTACATGGTATATCAAGGCACAGTGGAGTTTGTAGAATATTCTGAGAAGCAGGAGAGAACCAAGGAATAGTTTCTGCAGGCACTTAGGCAAGCTCGATCACTCTCCGAAGCCAATTATATAATCACGTTTCTCAATTTCCTTCTGAGGAAATTCAAGTCTTGAGGACTTGAGCACTTGGGGCTTCACCTCGACAATAATAATTAGAAGCATTGATTCGGCTGCAAGAGGTGAAGACACAGCGGCATCGATTGAGGAGGCCGTCGCTCCGTTCTCTGCTTGCGGTGACCAAACTCCATTAGATCGCCGGTCACGTGACTCTCGAGTCATTACACTGTGAGAGAAGACTCCATTTCCCTCTCACCCCTACCTCTTCCCTCTCACTCACTACAGGACAAAGTGACATTTTAGCTGCCAACTCGGTTAAAACCCTTCTCGTGGTCAAATATCACGTTCAAACTCATGCCATGCGTTTCGCCAAATGAGGTTTGCCGTGTGTTCGCAGCAGCTCATCTTAGAGTCGTTGACGAATGACTTCCAAATTGGGAGATTGCAATTATTTTGCATCAATTACTGCTATCGTATCTTGTCTCAACGAGGGAGTAGTTTCAGAATTAGCTTCAGACAACAGGTACTGGCATAACTCATAAAATGTCAGCATAGCTTATAATTCCCAATTTAGCCCCAGTGATTCTCTAAATTCGAACAAACTATGTCGGGAAAGTTTGAGATGAAATAGATCTAAACCAAATTATGTAGAAAATAGAATTAAGTGATGAACGACGAATGGTTGTAGTAATTTATTGAAGTTCTATGACATAATCAAATAAATGACATTCTATCGACACAATAATTACAAATTATGTGGTTACAATAAAAAATTTACATACAAAGCTTCATAGTCTCTTGATAGTTTGTATCATAGCCTCTTTCTGAAAGAAAATTAAACCATGGAAAAATTTGTTGTTTAGTGTTTACTTCGAATGAAAATAATTATTTCAAATCTTACGAAAAATTAAGAATAAGGGCAGTCGTATCCAGCCAGTCTCTTTGATATAAGAGATCAAATCAGAACAAGGTCAATGCAATCGTCTTTAAAGTAATCAAAACACTCTTTCAAACCAGTTATGAACAGAAGATACAAAGGTGCTGTTCTTAATCTTGCTTTGACTCCAAGAATATATTAAGATAGTTTTGACGCTCTTAACTATAGTTGGTATCATGTAATGTTGGAGTTGTATCTACATGGTTATTATGTTTAAATTGATGAGATAAAAGCATGACTAGGTGTAGGGTTGGGAGTCCCCTCATCTAAATCCATCGTCTGATTCTAGAGTAAGATTTATGTCAAAACTGGCTCCTCTCATTTTATATTGACCATAGAATAGGATATTTAAATATAATATTCTTACACATAACAAATCGTAAATAACAGCTGAATTTGAGTCAGAACAGGCTATAGCCAATATATAGTAGTATTTAGGAGGTCCTGCTACAGCCTAATCCTTGATTGTAAGAAGAAGAAGAAGAACTGGTTCCTCACTGACATACCCTATAGTGAGGTCCACGTTATAATGACTGTGTACGATTGACAATACTGTTGCTGTCCTTTTCTATACAACAAAACATATAGCGCTATCTCTCTCTAGCTTTGAAATGTTGTCAGTTTGCCAGAATGTTTTACTTTTACTTTTGACAGTGACTGTACAAAAGTAGACAAACAATATTCTCGGCCGCCATTTTTTTTTCTTCATTCTATCAAAATACTTTGGTACACAAGTCGTATAATTGATTTAAAATGTATTTTTAAAACAATGAAATAATAATTATTTTTAGACATTACCATATGAGAAACACAAATTAAAATACCTGAAATGACATTTTGAAAGTTGATAACTAACCATCCTAGACTTCATTCATGCTTCAGTTAGCCTACACGTATAGGTTAAGCCGCGTCCACACTATGTCGATCGACACCGATCGACAAAGTCGATCGACAATGTCGAACAAGTCTGGACGTGTCGCTCGACATTGTTGAGCGCTGTCGAGTCGAGTCGAACGCAACCCGATTCAGGTCGGTCCGGATCAAAGAAAGTCGAGTCGAACGCACCAGTGTGGACGTGTCGATCTTGTCACTGCCGTTTTAGAAAATAGAATAGTGATATACTGTTGTGAATTAGTGAATATACTGTTGTGAATATACTGTTAGTGAATATACTAGTTAGTGAATAGTGAATATACTGTTGTTCAAGTGCTTACATTTTTATTGAAAATGAATTGGAGTGATACCCAAACGTCGAGTTTTATTGAAATGTACCATGATCGTTCTTACTTATGGGATTCAAGTGATGTTGACTATAAAAACTCGATTCTTATTTAAAATAAAACACTCGATTAAATATAAGCTGACTAAGATAAAACACTAAACACTAAAACACTTAAAACACTCGATTATGTATGAACATTTATGATGGTTGTCGATCGACTCGTCCACATGTACTGAGGCAATTTTGTCGAGTGACACAGTCGAAGGTGTCGAGCGACTTTATCGATCGACCGGGTCGACAGAGTCGATCGACATAGTGTGGACACGGCTTTAGACCTACTCGTACAGGTATAAAATGATATTGAAAGGTTATTTCAGAATTATTTCCATTGAAATTACTTATTTCAAATAGGATTTTTATTTTTCAATTATTTTTAAAAGAAATTGGAATAGAATACCAACCAAATAACTTAATTTCTGTTGTTTTGAAATTCAGATTGGTGTATCACAGCTTTTTAAATTACCTTTTCAAGTTTGTATAAAAATAAAAATCAAATTTTCCAATCAAATTATTAAAAATATATTTCCTTGAATAATTTCACATTAAATTGGTTATTTTATCAAGGAAATGATAATTTATTAATATTGGATCAAATTTAATGGGATGAATTGAGTAACAGCTGTGTACACTCAGTGGCAAAATGGAGAGACTTGGCAACGTTTTTCTCCTATCTTTCTTCACTGCCATTATAATGTGGACCTCACTATAGTGTGATCGTCAATGGTCAATGTAAACACAAAGTTCACTTACCACAGGACTCTGTTTCCATGCAGCTTAGCAAGTATCTCGAAATAACATCGTGATCTATGGATCATTGCGATTGACGGTGTAACTTGGATTGATTGACTGATGATTGAGCTGTTGCCATTCCTCGACAACTGGGAGCCACTAGTCGGTCAATCCAGGATAAGGTCACATGATTCAATTCCTCAATCTATCTTGATCATGTCACAGTCACAGAGACATGGCCATTAGTTACATGCGATAATTAATGATGGTTATCGATGAGATATTGGTTGTGGACTACTTACTTCGAACAAGTGAACAATATTGCTTTCTTGATCTTGATAATCAATGAATTCAATGCTTGATATCGGAAATTAATTTTTTATAAATTGAATGGAGCAGAAGATATCAATAATTCTATCCAGTTCAATATCAATGAATGCATTTGTAGATGACTTGAAAATGAAATATGTGATAATTTGTTTACCTCGGGAATTGGTTTCAATAGGAGGTATACATAATAAAAGTTCTCTCATAGTAAAAGCTTGTGACTAGTAGAGTTTGAGGGGAAGGGTATGAAGAAGGTTATTATTTTTAGGTATGATAGATAATATTTTGATTTTATATGACTACTATTTTTCAATAATGAATGAAATAATGAACAAATGGAAGAGTGTTTGAGAAACAACTATTGAGAATGATTATTTTGGAAGAATAAGTTTTTTTAAACAATTTCCTATTATTTATTCATTCTGAATTCCTATTCAACAGCACCTACAGTAACTATATAACCATATAGTTGTATAAACATATGTATTTTCACAATTTTTTTTCATTCGCAAATAAAACAATTGAGAGTCCTGCCAAACCCTCATGATATTGCCTAATGGCATCAAGTTAATTAAGCATTTTCTTCTATTTAAGTAAATAAACGATACTTAACAATGGCTTGTAAGTATGTAATATATAATTATAGTGCTGTGAACAAATAAAAATTTGAAAAACAAATAAAAGTCAAAAATTATTCTCATTTTTTATCCTTTCAAACACGGTAGTAATAATTATAAATCCCCTTATAACATGAAATGAATAACGAATAGTAGGCTATGAGATGATAATTAAACTTGAAAATTACTGGAACATGAATCATATATTCATTGAATGCGAAATTTGATTGATATTTTTATTTATTTGCACATTGAGGTTTGAAGTATGACAGGATAATGATTGGAAATAATCAGTTTTACAATTCTATCTGCAAACAGATTTCTACTTAAAACTGCTTCTAAATCCGATCAGTAGAGAGCAGAAGCGGTTGGGTCAGTTTCACTAACAATGTAACAGCGCGATGACACGCCTCCAAGCACCTCCCCCACTCTCTTCTGATTGGTCAATAGACAACAAGTTTAACTCCAGTATTGGCCAGTAGATAGCAGCAGCTACTGGGTCAAGCTCACTCATTTCCCTACAGCCCATTGACACGCCTCTAAGCTCTGCCTGCTTGATTCTGATTGGTCGACAATTCAAGATAGTTATTTGGTAGGAGCGAAACTATTTCCACTTCTAGTCAGTGGATAGCAGTAACAGGTGGGTCATTCCAATGAATTGTGTTTAACTGTGTGTCAATGAATGAATGCTAATAATTTCTCAAGAATGAAGTACTATAATTTATTATCTCAAAAATGAAGTGATCCCACTCGTTTATTTCCTCCAAGCAAATATTTTCCCTTCTTGTATTTTTGTTGCCTGAATCTGTTATTATATCATCTCATACATTTCCTTGTTCATGTTTTAGTTTCTTATCCACAGTATTTTACCTTTATATTATCTGCTTATTCTTTTTCTCATGATACTTTTTTATGAGTATTCAACTGTTCATTAATAATACAATGAACAAGCAATAATACACAATGACTGAATAAACAATCTTGAATCTGTCCTATTTATTTATTATTTATTGATTCATACAACAAGTACATCATCGAAAATGATAGGGAGAGGAAAAATAAGGTACCTTGTGCTATTCCTCTCCCAAATTTAGATAAGGTTACACATAGTCCGAAATGGGTTAAGTCTTCAGTTCACAAAATTTTCAGTTCTTAATTATTCTCACAAAGTCGATTTTCAAATTTAGATGCTTCAAAACCAAACATAGAATTGAAATTTTTTTTTTCAATTCATCACTAAAATAGGAAATATTCACATATTAAGGAAATAATTTATTATTAAACATATTAATAAAAAGGACCAATAAAAAACAAACTCAATTGAATAATAAATCAAATTAATCAATTCCATTAAACAGTCTTGAATCTGCGATAATACTCATAACACTAATATTATCGTGTTATCGTATTATCAAAATCCATACAGCCTAGCAGAACTTTTTTACAAATTCTGAATTCTCTTGACACCCTACCTAAAAATTTGTTTCTATTCTACCAATAATATCATCATTAGAACAGAAGGGAAGAAAAATGCAGACTTTCACTCAAAACTGTTTCTAACAATAGAAATCATATGAGAACGTTCTGTAAAAATGAAAAATTGATGGACAATCCAACTGCACCCGGTCAATCAGATTATTGACTCGGAAATTATTGGTCTGATTGGAAGGACCTAGGAACACGTCTAAACTGATTGGATTGAAACTCCATCAGGTTGTCGGGTTGGAATCGTCAGAAAATTCCACGAGCAGACCGTGACAATTTTGTTCCAATTGGTTCCCAACTATTTGTATACTAAAGTGGACAAATACATTGGATGGAGCCTATATGCTTGAACTCAGTGCTCTGGGGACAGGCGATGCAAATTCTGTTACCAACAAACTTTAGTTGTGTAGCTCTCCAGAGATATCAATTGAAAGGATTTGCGTAATCTAATTGAATGCACGACTGTCTAGGACCGTGGAGACTCATTCATTCAGTTTTTCAACGTGATGAGAGATCGCAAGCACGCCATCAAGTTGGAAGTCGCTTGAATAAACATGACTAAGATGAAAGTTGTTGTTGTTGAGAGCCGCTGGCTGCGCGGCTTATCATTTAAAATGCATGGGATTTTCATATTTTAACGCTAAACCGTCTACCAAAATACGAGCGCTCTCCAAGAGAGTGTCAAGCGCGCAGTGCACAGCCAGGTTGCACAGCTAGTGTCTGTGCAATTTTCCAATATCGAGCTTATCGATTAGCATGGGTTTCCACTTTGTCTACTCACAGAAGATGACATTGTTTCGTCTCTCTCCTTCGGGATAAATAGCTATTGAGATAATCCTGACTCTCAATGATGCATTCTCAACTCAATTGGCACA